>NW_023367131.1:0-51050 GCF_902167145.1 Zea mays
GGTTGTGTGGCCATTGATCATCGACCAGAGGCTCATACACCTCACCCCACATATGTTTCCTTGCCATAGATCACATTCTTGGATTTCTGGTGGAGACCATTTCTTGGTCAAAAATCCGTAGGTGTTAGCCTTCGATATTATTGAAAATGGTCATTCATGGCTATTTTTCGACAAAATGGGGTTGTGTGGCCATTGATCATCGACCAGCGCTCATACACCTCACCCCACATATGTTTCCTTGCCATAGATTCACATTCTTGGATTTTGTGGAGACCATTTCTTGGTCTAAAATCCGTAGGTGTTAGCCTCTATATTATTGAAAATGGTCGCTCATGGCTATTTTCAAGGTCGCTCATGGGCTATTTTCATAAAAAATGGGGGTTTGTGTGGCCATTTATCATCGACTAGAGGCTCATAACCTCACCCCACATATGTTTCCTTGCCATAGATCAATTCTTGGATTTCTGGTGAGACCATTTCTTGTCAAAAACTCGTACTGTTAGCCTTCGTATTATTGAAAATGTCATTCATGGCTATTTTCGACAAAATGGGGGTTGTGTGGCCATTGATCATCGACCAGAGGCTCATACACCTCACCCCACATATGTTTCCTTGCGTAGATCACATTCTTGGATTTCTGGTGGAGACCATTTCTTGGTCAAAAATCCGTAGGTGTTAGCCTTCGTATATTGAAAATGGTCATTCATGGCTATTTTCGACAAAATGGGGGTTGTGTGGCCATTGATCGTCGACCAGAGGCTCATACACCTCACCCCACATATGTTTCCTTGTCGTAGATCACATTCTTGGATTTCTGGTGGAGACCATTTCTTGGTCAAAAATCCGTAGGTGTTAGCCTTCGATATTATTGAAAATGGTCGTTCATGGCTATTTTCGACAAAAATGGGGGTTGTGTGGCCATTGATCATCGACCAGAGGCTCATACACCTCACCCCACATATGTTTCCTTGCCATAGATCACATTCTTGGATTTCTGGTGGAGAACCATTTCTTGGTCAAAAATCCGTAGGTGTTAGCCTTCGGTATTATTGAAAATGGTCGTTCATGGCTATTTTCGACAAAAATGGGGGTTGTGTGGCCATTGATCATCGACCAGACGCTCATACACCTCACCCCACATATGTTTCCTTGCCATAGATCACATTCTTGGATTTCTTGTGGAGACCATTTCTTGGTCTAAAATCCGTAGGTGTTAGCCTCTAGTATTATTGAAAATGGTCGCTCATGGCTATTTCGCTCATGGCTATTTTCATAAAAAATGGGGGTTGTGTGGCCATTGATCGTCGACTAGAGGCTCATACACCTCACCCCACATATGTTTCCTTGCCATAGATCACATTCTTGGATTTCTGGTGGAGACCATTTCTTGGTCAAAAATCCGTAGGTGTTAGCCTTCGGTATTATTGAAATGGTCGTTCATGGCTATTTTCGACAAAAATGGGGGTTGTGTGGCCATTGATCATCGACCAGAGCTCATACACCTCACCCCACATATGTTTCCTTGCCATAGATCACATTCTTGGATTTCTGGTGGAGACCATTTCTTGGTCTAAAATCCGTAGGTGTTAGCCTCTAGTATTATTGAAAATGGTCTCATGGCTATTTCAAGTCGCTCATGGCTATTTTCATAAAATGGGGGTTGTGTGGCCATTGATCATCGACTAGAGGCTCATAACCTCACCCCACATATGTTTCCTTGCCATAGATCACATTCTTGGATTTCTGGTGGAGACCATTTCTTGGTTAAAACCTCGTAGTGTTAGCCTTCGTATATTGAAAATGGTCATTCATGGCTATTTTCGAAAAAATGGGGGTTGTGTGGCCATTGATCATCGACCAGAGGCTCATACACCTCACCCCACATATGTTTCCTTGCCATAGATCACATTCTTGGATTTCTGGTGGAGACCATTTCTTGGTCAAAAATCCGTACGTGTTAGCCTTCGGTATTATTGAAATGGTCATTCATGGCTTATTTTCGACAAAAATGGGGTTGTGTGGCCATTGATCATCGACTAGAGGCTCATACACCTCACCCCACATATGTTTCCTTGCCATAGATCACATTCTTGGATTTCTGGTGGAGACCATTTCTTGGTCAAAATCCGTAGGTGTTAGCCTTCGGTATTTATTGAAAATGGTCATTCATGGCTATTTCGACAAAAATGGGGGTTGTGTGGCCATTGATCATCGACCAGAGCTCATACACCTCACCCACATATGTTTCCTTGCCATAGATCACATTCTTGGATTTCTGGTGGAGACCATTTCTTGGTCAAAATCCGTAGGTGTTAGCCTTCTAGTATTATTGAAAATGGTCGTCATGGCTATTTTCGCTCGCTACAAAAAAATGGGGTTGTGTGGCCATTGATCATCGACCAGAGGCTCATACACCTCACCCCACATATGTTTCCTTGCCATAGATTACATTCTTGGATTTCTGGTGGAGACCATTTCTTGGTTAAAAACTCGTACGTGTTAGCCTTCAGTATTATTGAAAATGGTCATTCATGGCTATTTTCGGCAAAATGGGGGTTGTGGGCCATTGATCGTAGACCAGAGGCTCATACACCTCACCCTACATATGTTTCCTTGCCAAATCATCATTTCTTGGATTTCTGGTGGAGACCATTTCTTGGTCAAAATCCGTAGGTGTTAGCCTTCGTATTATTGTAAATGGTCATTCATGGCTATTTTCGACAAAAATGGGGGTTGTGTGGCCATTGATCATCGACCAGAGGCTCATACACCTCACTACACATATTTCCTTGCCATAGATCACATTCTTGGATTTCTGGTGGAGACCATTTCTTGGTCAAAAATCCGTAGGTGTTAGCCTTCAATGTCATTGAAAATGGTCGTTCATGGCTATTTTCGACAAAATGGGTTGTGTGGCCATTGATCGTCGACCAGAGGCTCATACACCTCACCCCACATATGTTTCCTTGCCATAGATCACATTCTTGGATTTCTGGTGGAGACCATTTCTTGGTCAAAAATCCGTAGGTGTTAGCCTTCGGTATTATTGAAAATGGTCGTTCATGGCTATTTTCGACAAAAATGGGGGTTGTGTGGCCATTGATCATCGACCAGACCTCATACACCTCACCCCACATATGTTTCCTTGCCATAGATCACATTCTTGGATTTCTGGTGGAGACCATTTCTTGGTCAAAAACTCGTACGTGTTAGCCTTCGGTATTATTGAAAATGGTCATTCATGGCTATTTTCGGCAAAATGGGGGTTGTGTGGCCATTGATCATCGACCAGAGGCTCGTACACCTCACCCCACATATGTTTCCTTGCCATAGATCACATTCTTGGATTTCTGGTGGAGACCATTTCTTGGTTAAAAATCCATACGTGTTAGCCTTTGGTATTTTGAAAATGGTCATTAATGGCTATTTTCGACAAAAATGGGGGTTGTGTGGCCATTGATCATCGACTAGAGGCTCATACACCTCACCCCACATATGTTTCCTTGCCATAGATCACATTCTTGGATTTCTGGTGGAGACCATTTCTTGGTCAAAAATCCGTAGGTGTTAGCCTTCGGTATTATTGAAAATGGTCGTTCATGGCTATTTTCGACAAAAAGGGGGTTGTGTGGCCATTGATCATCGACCAGACTCATACACCTCACCCCACATATGTTTCCTTGCCATAGATCACATTCTTGGATTTCTGGTGGAGACCATTTCTTGGTCAAAAATCTGTAGGTGTTAGCCTCTAGTATTATTGAAAATGGTCGTCATGGCTATTTCATCGCTCATGGCTATTTTCATAAAAATGGGGGTTGTGTGGCCATTGATCATCGACTAGAGCTCATAACCTCACCCCACATATGTTTCCTTGCCATAGATCACATTCTTGGATTTCTGGTGGAACCATTTCTTGGTTAAAAACTCGTAGTGTTAGCCTTCGTATTTTGAAAATGGTCATTCATGGCTATTTTCGGCAAAATGGGGGTTGTGTGGCCATTGATCATCGACCAGAGGCTCATACACCTCACCCCACATATGTTTCCTTGTCGTAGATCACATTCTTGGATTTCTGGTGGAGACCATTTCTTGGTCAAAAATCCGTAGGTGTTAGCCTTCGATATTATTGAAAATGGTCATTCATGGCTATTTTCGGCAAAATGGGGGTTGTGTGGCCATGATCGTCGACCAGAGGCTCATACACCTCACCCCACATATGTTTCCTTGTCGTAGATCACATTCTTGGATTTCTGGTGGAGACCATTTCTTGGTCAAAAATCCGTAGGTGTTAGCCTTCGGTATTTTGAAAATGGTCGTTCATGGCTATTTTCGACAAAAATGGGGGTTGTGTGGCCATTGATCATCGACCAGAGGCTCATACACCTCACCCCACATATGTTTCCTTGCCATAGATCACATTCTTGGATTTTTGGTGGAGACCATTTCTTGGTCAAAAATCCGTAGGTGTTAGCCTTCGTATTATTGAAATGGTCGTTCATGGCTATTTTCGACAAAAAAATGGGGGTTGTGTGGCCATTGATCATCGACCAGAGGCTCATACACCTCACCCCACATATGTTTCCTTGCCATAGATCACATTCTTGGATTTCTGGTGGAGACCATTTCTTGGTCAAAATCCGTAGGTTTAGCCTCTAGTATTATTGAAAATGGTCGTCATGGCTATTTTCAAGTCGACCAAAATGGGGGTTGTGTGGCCATTTATCATCGACCAGAGCTCATACACCTCACCCCACATATGTTTCCTTGCCATAGATCACATTCTTGGATTTCTGGTGGAGACCATTTCTTGGTTAAAAACTCGTAGTGTTAGCCTTCGGTATTATTGAAAATGGTCATTCATGGCTATTTTCGGCAAAATGGGGGTTGTGTGGCCATTGATCATCGACCAGAGGCTCATACACCTCACCCCACATATGTTTCCTTGCCATAGATCACATTCTTGGATTTCTGGTGGAGACCATTTCTTGGTCAAAAATCCGTAGTGTTAGCCTTCGATATTATTGAAAATGGTCATTCATGGCTATTTTCGGCAAAATGGGGGTTGTGTGGCCATTGATCGTCGACCAGAGGCTCATACACCTCACCCCACATATGTTTCCTTGTCGTATATCACATTCTTGGATTTCTGGTGGAGACCATTTCTTGGTCAAAAATCCGTAGGTGTTAGCCTTCGATATTATTGAAAATGGTCGTTCATGGCTATTTTCGACAAAAATGGGGTTGTGTGGCCATTGATCATCGACCAGAGGCTCATACACCTCACCCCACATATGTTTCCTTGCCATAGATCACATTCTTGGATTTCTGGTGGAGACCATTTCTTGGTCAAAAATCCGTAGGTGTTAGCCTTCGGTATTATTGAAAATGGTCGTTCATGGCTATTTTCGACAAAAATGGGGGTTGTGTGGCCATTGATCATCGACCAGAGGCTCATACACCTCACCCCACATATGTTTCCTTGCCATAGATCACATTCTTGGATTTCTGGTGGAGACCATTTCTTGGTCAAAATCCGTAGGTGTTAGCCTCTATATTATTGAAAATGGTCGTCATGGCTATTTTCGGCTCATGGCTATTTTCAAAAAATGGGGGTTGTGTGGCCATTGATCGTCGACCAGAGGCTCATACACCTCACCCCACATATGTTTCCTTGCCATAGATCACATTCTTGGATTTCTGGTGGAGACCATTTCTTGGTCAAAAATCCGTAGGTGTTAGCCTTCGGTATTATTGAAAATGGTCGTTCATGGCTATTTTCGACAAAAATGGGGGTTGTGTGGCCATTGATCATCGACCAGAGGCTCATACACCTCACCCCACATATGTTTCCTTGCCATAGATCACATTCTTGGATTTCTGGTGGAGACCATTTCTTGGTCAAAAATCCGTAGGTGTTAGCCTCGGTATTATTGAAAATGGTCGTCATGGCTATTTTCGGTGCTCATTTTCAAAAAATGGGGGTTGTGTGGCCATTGATCATCGACCAGAGGCTCATACACCTCACCCCACATATGTTTCCTTGCCATAGATCACATTCTTGGATTTCTGGTGGAGACCATTTCTTGGTCAAAAACCGTACGGTGTTAGCCTTCGGTATTATTGAAAATGGTCATTCATGGCTATTTTCGACAAAAATGGGGGTTGTGTGGCCATTGATCGTCGACCAGAGGCTCATACACCTCACCCCACATATGTTTCCTTGCCATAGATCACATTCTTGGATTTCTGGTGGAGACCATTTCTTGGTCAAAAATCCGTAGGTGTTAGCCTTCGATTTTTGAAAATGGTCGTTCATGGCTATTTTCGACAAAAATGGGGGTTGTGTGGCCATTGATCGACCAGAGGCTCATACACCTCACCCCACATATGTTTCCTTGCCATAGATCACATTCTTGGATTTCTGGTGGAGACCATTTCTTGGTCAAAAATCCGTAGGTGTTAGCCTTCGGTATTATTGAAATGGTCATTCATGGCTATTTTCGACAAAAATGGGGGTTGTGTGGCCATTGATCATCGACCAGAGGCTCATACACCTCACCCCACATATGTTTCCTTGCCATAGATCACATTCTTGGATTTCTGGTGGAGACCATTTCTTGGTCAAAAATCGTAGGTCTTAGCCTCTATATTATTGAAATGGTCGCTCATGGCTATTTTCGCTATTTTCATAAAAATGGGGGTTGTGTGGCCATTGATCATCGACTAGAGGCTCATAAACCTCACCCCACATATGTTTCCTTGCCATAGATCACATTCTTGGATTTCTGGTGGAGACCATTTCTTGGTTAAAAACTCGTACGTGTTAGCCTTCGGTATTATTGAAAATGGTCATTCATGGCTATTTTCGGCAAAATGGGGGTTGTGTGGCCATTGATCGTCGACCAGAGGCTCATACACCTCACCCCACATATGTTTCCTTGCCAGATCACATTCTTGGATTTTGGTGGAGACCATTTCTTGGTCAAAAATCCGTAGGTGTTAGCCTTCGTATTATTGAAAATGGTCGTTCATGGCTATTTTCGACAAAAATGGGTTGTGTGGCCATTGATCATCGACCAGAGGCTCATACACCTCACCCCATATGTTTCCTTGCCATAGATCACATTCTTGGATTTCTGGTGGAGACCATTTCTTGGTCAAAAATCCGTAGGTGTTAGCCTTCGGTATTATTGAAAATGGTCGTTCATGGCTATTTTCGACAAAAATGGGGGTTGTGTGGCCATTGATCATCGACCAGAGCTCATACACCTCACCCCACATATGTTTCCTTGCCATAGATCACATTCTTGGATTTCTGGTGGAGACCATTTCTTGGTCAAAATCCGTAGGTGTTAGCCTCTAGTATTATTGAAAATGGTCGTCATGGCTATTTTCAAGGTCGCTCATGGCTATTTTCATAAAATGGGGGTTGTGTGGCCATTGATCATCGACCAGAGGCTCATACACCTCACCCCACATATGTTTCCTTGCCATAGATCACATTCTTGGATTTCTGGTGGAGACCATTTCTTGGTCAAAATCCGTAGGTGTTAGCCTTCGGTATTATTGAAAATGGTCGTTCATGGCTATTTTCGACAAAAATGGGGTTGTGTGGCCATTGATCATCGACCAGAGCTCATACACCTCACCCCACATATGTTTCCTTGCCATAGATCACATTCTTGGATTTCTGGTGGAGACCATTTCTTGGTCAAAATCCGTAGGTGTTAGCCTCTAGTATTTGAAAATGGTCGTTCATGGCTATTTTCAGGTCTCATGGCTATTTTCAAAAAATGGGGGTTGTGTGGCCATTGATCATCGACTAGAGAGGCTCATAACCTCACCCCACATATGTTTCCTTGCCATAGATCACATTCTTGGATTTCTGGTGGAACCATTTCTTGGTCAAAAATCCGTACGTGTTAGCCTTCGGTATTATTGAAAATGGTCATTCATGGCTATTTTCGGCAAAATGGGGGTTGTGTGGCCATTGATCATCGACCAGAGGCTCATACACCTCACCCCACATATGTTTCCTTGCCATAGATCACATTCTTGGATTTCTGGTGGAGACCATTTCTTGGCAAAAATCCGTAGGTGTTAGCCTTCGATTATTGAAAATGGTCGTTCATGGCTATTTTCGACAAAAATGGGGGTTGTGTGGCCATTGATCATCGACCAGAGGCTCATACACCTCACCCCACATATGTTTCCTTGCCATAGATCACATTCTTGGATTTCTGGTGGAGACCATTTCTTGGTCAAAAATCCGTAGGTGTTAGCCTTCGGTATTATTGAAATGGTCGTTCATGGCTATTTTCGACAAAAATGGGGGTTGTGTGGCCATTGATCATCGACCAGAGGCTCATACACCTCACCCACATATGTTTCCTTGCCATAGATCACATTCTTGGATTTCTGGTGGAGACCATTTCTTGGTCAAAAATCCGTAGGTTTAGCCTTCTATTATTGAAAATGGTCGTTCATGGCTATTTTCGACAAAAATGGGGGTTGTGTGGCCATTGATCATCGACCAGAGGCTCATACACCTCACCCCACATATGTTTCCTTGCCATAGATCACATTCTTGGATTTCTGGTGGAGACCATTTCTTGGTCAAAAATCCGTAGGTGTTAGCCTTCGGTATTATTGAAAATGGTCGTTCATGGCTATTTTCGACAAAAATGGGGGTTGTGTGGCCATTGATCATCGACCAGAGGCTCATACACCTCACCCCACATATGTTTCCTTGCCATAGATCACATTCTTGGATTTCTGGTGGAGACCATTTCTTGGTCAAAAATCCGTAGGTGTTAGCCTTCGGTATTATTGAAAATGGTCGTTCATGGCTATTTTCGACAAAAATGGGGGTTGTGTGGCCATTGATCATCGACCAGAGGCTCATACACCTCACCCCACATATGTTTCCTTGCCATAGATCACATTCTTGGATTTCTGGTGGAGACCATTTCTTGGTCAAAAATCCGTAGGTGTTAGCCTTCGGTATTATTGAAAATGGTCATTCATGGCTATTTTCGACAAAAATGGGGGTTGTGTGGCCATTGATCATCGACCAGAGGCTCATACACCTCACCCCACATATGTTTCCTTGCCATAGATCACATTCTTGGATTTCTGGTGGAGACCATTTCTTGGTCAAAATCCGTAGGTGTTAGCCTTCGGTATTATTGAAAATGGTCGTTCATGGCTATTTTCGAAAAAAATGGGGGTTGTGTGGCCATTGATCATCGACCAGAGGCTCATACACCTCACCCCACATATGTTTCCTTGCCATAGATCACATTCTTGGATTTCTGGTGGAGACCATTTCTTGGTCAAAAATCCGTAGGTGTTAGCCTTCGGTATTATTGAAAATGGTCGTTCATGGCTATTTTCGACAAAATGGGGGTTGTGTGGCCATTGATCATCGACCAGAGGCTCATACACCTCACCCCACATATGTTTCCTTGCCATAGATCACATTCTTGGATTTCTGGTGGAGACCATTTCTTGGTCAAAAATCCGTAGGTGTTAGCCTTCGGTATTATTGAAAATGGTCATTCATGGCTATTTTCGACAAAAATGGGGGTTGTGTGGCCATTGATCATCGACCAGAGGCTCATACACCTCACCCCACATATGTTTCCTTGCCATAGATCACATTCTTGGATTTCTGGTGGAGACCATTTCTTGGTCAAAAATCCGTAGGTGTTAGCCTTCGTATTATTGAAAATGGTCGTTCATGGCTATTTTCGACAAAAATGGGGGTTGTGTGGCCATTGATCATCGACCAGAGGCTCATACACCTCACCCCACATATGTTTCCTTGCCATAGATCACATTCTTGGATTTCTGGTGGAGACCATTTCTTGGTCAAAAATCCGTAGGTGTTAGCCTTCGGTATTATTGAAAATGGTCGTTCATGGCTATTTTCGACAAAAATGGGGGTTGTGTGGCCATTGATCATCGACCAGAGGCTCATACACCTCACCCCACATATGTTTCCTTGCCATAGATCACATTCTTGGATTTCTGGTGGAGACCATTTCTTGGTCAAAAATCCGTAGGTGTTAGCCTTCGGTATTATTGAAAATGGTCATTCATGGCTATTTTCGACAAAATGGGGGTTGTGTGGCCATTGATCATCGACCAGAGGCTCATACACCTCACCCCACATATGTTTCCTTGCCATAGATCACATTCTTGGATTTCTGGTGGAGACCATTTCTTGGTCAAAAATCCGTAGTGTTAGCCTTCGGTATTATTGAAAATGGTCGTTCATGGCTATTTTCGACAAAATGGGGGTTGTGTGGCCATTGATCATCGACCAGAGGCTCATACACCTCACCCCACATATGTTTCCTTGCCATAGATCACATTCTTGGATTTCTGGTGGAGACCATTTCTTGGTCAAAAATCCGTAGGTGTTAGCCTTCGGTATTATTGAAAATGGTCATTCATGGCTATTTTCGACAAAAATGGGGGTTGTGTGGCCATTGATCATCGACCAGAGGCTCATACACCTCACCCCACATATGTTTCCTTGCCATAGATCACATTCTTGGATTTCTGGTGGAGACCATTTCTTGGTCAAAAATCCGTAGGTGTTAGCCTTCGTATTATTGAAAATGGTCGTTCATGGCTATTTTCGACAAAAATGGGGGTTGTGTGGCCATTGATCATCGACCAGAGGCTCATACACCTCACCCCACATATGTTTCCTTGCCATAGATCACATTCTTGGATTTCTGGTGGAGACCATTTCTTGGTCAAAAATCCGTAGGTGTTAGCCTTCGGTATTATTGAAAATGGTCGTTCATGGCTATTTTCGACAAAAATGGGGGTTGTGTGGCCATTGATCATCGACCAGAGGCTCATACACCTCACCCCACATATGTTTCCTTGCCATAGATCACATTCTTGGATTTCTGGTGGAGACCATTTCTTGGTCAAAAATCCGTAGGTGTTAGCCTTCGTATTATTGAAAATGGTCGTTCATGGCTATTTTCGACAAAAATGGGGGTTGTGTGGCCATTGATCATCGACCAGAGGCTCATACACCTCACCCCACATATGTTTCCTTGCCATAGATCACATTCTTGGATTTCTGGTGGAGACCATTTCTTGGTCAAAAATCCGTAGGTGTTAGCCTTCGGTATTATTGAAAATGGTCGTTCATGGCTATTTTCGACAAAAATGGGGGTTGTGTGGCCATTGATCATCGACCAGAGGCTCATACACCTCACCCCACATATGTTTCCTTGCCATAGATCACATTCTTGGATTTCTGGTGGAGACCATTTCTTGGTCAAAAATCCGTAGGTGTTAGCCTTCGGTATTATTGAAAATGGTCGTTCATGGCTATTTTCGAAAAATGGGGGTTGTGTGGCCATTGATCATCGACCAGAGGCTCATACACCTCACCCCACATATGTTTCCTTGCCATAGATCACATTCTTGGATTTCTGGTGGAGACCATTTCTTGGTCAAAAATCCGTAGGTGTTAGCCTTCGGTATTATTGAAAATGGTCGTTCATGGCTATTTTCGACAAAATGGGGGTTGTGTGGCCATTGATCATCGACCAGAGGCTCATACACCTCACCCCACATATGTTTCCTTGCCATAGATCACATTCTTGGATTTCTGGTGGAGACCATTTCTTGGTCAAAAATCCGTAGGTGTTAGCCTTCGGTATTATTGAAAATGGTCGTTCATGGCTATTTTCGACAAAAATGGGGGTTGTGTGGCCATTGATCATCGACCAGAGGCTCATACACCTCACCCCACATATGTTTCCTTGCCATAGATCACATTCTTGGATTTCTGGTGGAGACCATTTCTTGGTCAAAAATCCGTAGGTGTTAGCCTTCGGTATTATTGAAAATGGTCGTTCATGGCTATTTTCGACAAAAATGGGGGTTGTGTGGCCATTGATCATCGACCAGAGGCTCATACACCTCACCCCACATATGTTTCCTTGCCATAGATCACATTCTTGGATTTCTGGTGGAGACCATTTCTTGGTCAAAAATCCGTAGGTGTTAGCCTTCGGTATTATTGAAAATGGTCGTTCATGGCTATTTTCGAAAAATGGGGGTTGTGTGGCCATTGATCATCGACCAGAGGCTCATACACCTCACCCCACATATGTTTCCTTGCCATAGATCACATTCTTGGATTTCTGGTGGAGACCATTTCTTGGTCAAAAATCGTAGGTGTTAGCCTTCGGTATTATTGAAAATGGTCGTTCATGGCTATTTTCGACAAAATGGGGGTTGTGTGGCCATTGATCATCGACCAGAGGCTCATACACCTCACCCCACATATGTTTCCTTGCCATAGATCACATTCTTGGATTTCTGGTGGAGACCATTTCTTGGTCAAAAATCCGTAGGTGTTAGCCTTCGGTATTATTGAAAATGGTCATTCATGGCTATTTTCGACAAAAATGGGGGTTGTGTGGCCATTGATCATCGACCAGAGGCTCATACACCTCACCCCACATATGTTTCCTTGCCATAGATCACATTCTTGGATTTCTGGTGGAGACCATTTCTTGGTCAAAAATCCGTAGGTGTTAGCCTTCGGTATTATTGAAAATGGTCGTTCATGGCTATTTTCGACAAAAATGGGGGTTGTGTGGCCATTGATCATCGACCAGAGGCTCATACACCTCACCCCACATATGTTTCCTTGCCATAGATCACATTCTTGGATTTCTGGTGGAGACCATTTCTTGGTCAAAAATCCGTAGGTGTTAGCCTTCGTATTATTGAAAATGGTCGTTCATGGCTATTTTCGACAAAAATGGGGGTTGTGTGGCCATTGATCATCGACCAGAGGCTCATACACCTCACCCCACATATGTTTCCTTGCCATAGATCACATTCTTGGATTTCTGGTGGAGACCATTTCTTGGTCAAAAATCCGTAGGTGTTAGCCTTCGGTATTATTGAAAATGGTCGTTCATGGCTATTTTCGACAAAAATGGGGGTTGTGTGGCCATTGATCATCGACCAGAGGCTCATACACCTCACCCCACATATGTTTCCTTGCCATAGATCACATTCTTGGATTTCTGGTGGAGACCATTTCTTGGTCAAAAATCCGTAGGTGTTAGCCTTCGGTATTATTGAAAATGGTCGTTCATGGCTATTTTCGACAAAAATGGGGGTTGTGTGGCCATTGATCATCGACCAGAGGCTCATACACCTCACCCCACATATGTTTCCTTGCCATAGATCACATTCTTGGATTTCTGGTGGAGACCATTTCTTGGTCAAAAATCCGTAGGTGTTAGCCTTCGGTATTATTGAAAATGGTCGTTCATGGCTATTTTCGACAAAAATGGGGGTTGTGTGGCCATTGATCATCGACCAGAGGCTCATACACCTCACCCCACATATGTTTCCTTGCCATAGATCACATTCTTGGATTTCTGGTGGAGACCATTTCTTGGTCAAAAATCCGTAGGTGTTAGCCTTCGGTATTATTGAAAATGGTCGTTCATGGCTATTTTCGACAAAAATGGGGGTTGTGTGGCCATTGATCATCGACCAGAGGCTCATACACCTCACCCCACATATGTTTCCTTGCCATAGATCACATTCTTGGATTTCTGGTGGAGACCATTTCTTGGTCAAAAATCCGTAGGTGTTAGCCTTCGGTATTATTGAAAATGGTCGTTCATGGCTATTTTCGACAAAAATGGGGGTTGTGTGGCCATTGATCATCGACCAGAGGCTCATACACCTCACCCCACATATGTTTCCTTGCCATAGATCACATTCTTGGATTTCTGGTGGAGACCATTTCTTGGTCAAAAATCCGTAGGTGTTAGCCTTCGGTATTATTGAAAATGGTCGTTCATGGCTATTTTCGACAAAAATGGGGGTTGTGTGGCCATTGATCATCGACCAGAGGCTCATACACCTCACCCCACATATGTTTCCTTGCCATAGATCACATTCTTGGATTTCTGGTGGAGACCATTTCTTGGTCAAAAATCCGTAGGTGTTAGCCTTCGGTATTATTGAAAATGGTCGTTCATGGCTATTTTCGACAAAAATGGGGGTTGTGTGGCCATTGATCATCGACCAGAGGCTCATACACCTCACCCCACATATGTTTCCTTGCCATAGATCACATTCTTGGATTTCTGGTGGAGACCATTTCTTGGTCAAAAATCCGTAGGTGTTAGCCTTCGGTATTATTGAAAATGGTCGTTCATGGCTATTTTCGACAAAAATGGGGGTTGTGTGGCCATTGATCATCGACCAGAGGCTCATACACCTCACCCCACATATGTTTCCTTGCCATAGATCACATTCTTGGATTTCTGGTGGAGACCATTTCTTGGTCAAAAATCCGTAGGTGTTAGCCTTCGGTATTATTGAAAATGGTCGTTCATGGCTATTTTCGACAAAAATGGGGGTTGTGTGGCCATTGATCATCGACCAGAGGCTCATACACCTCACCCCACATATGTTTCCTTGCCATAGATCACATTCTTGGATTTCTGGTGGAGACCATTTCTTGGTCAAAAATCCGTAGGTGTTAGCCTTCGGTATTATTGAAAATGGTCGTTCATGGCTATTTTCGACAAAAATGGGGGTTGTGTGGCCATTGATCATCGACCAGAGGCTCATACACCTCACCCCACATATGTTTCCTTGCCATAGATCACATTCTTGGATTTCTGGTGGAGACCATTTCTTGGTCAAAAATCCGTAGGTGTTAGCCTTCGGTATTATTGAAAATGGTCGTTCATGGCTATTTTCGACAAAAATGGGGGTTGTGTGGCCATTGATCATCGACCAGAGGCTCATACACCTCACCCCACATATGTTTCCTTGCCATAGATCACATTCTTGGATTTCTGGTGGAGACCATTTCTTGGTCAAAAATCCGTAGGTGTTAGCCTTCGGTATTATTGAAAATGGTCGTTCATGGCTATTTTCGACAAAATGGGGGTTGTGTGGCCATTGATCATCGACCAGAGGCTCATACACCTCACCCCACATATGTTTCCTTGCCATAGATCACATTCTTGGATTTCTGGTGGAGACCATTTCTTGGTCAAAAATCCGTAGGTGTTAGCCTTCGGTATTATTGAAAATGGTCGTTCATGGCTATTTTCGACAAAAATGGGGGTTGTGTGGCCATTGATCATCGACCAGAGGCTCATACACCTCACCCCACATATGTTTCCTTGCCATAGATCACATTCTTGGATTTCTGGTGGAGACCATTTCTTGGTCAAAAATCCGTAGGTGTTAGCCTTCGGTATTATTGAAAATGGTCGTTCATGGCTATTTTCGACAAAAATGGGGGTTGTGTGGCCATTGATCATCGACCAGAGGCTCATACACCTCACCCCACATATGTTTCCTTGCCATAGATCACATTCTTGGATTTCTGGTGGAGACCATTTCTTGGTCAAAAATCCGTAGGTGTTAGCCTTCGGTATTATTGAAAATGGTCGTTCATGGCTATTTTCGACAAAAATGGGGGTTGTGTGGCCATTGATCATCGACCAGAGGCTCATACACCTCACCCCACATATGTTTCCTTGCCATAGATCACATTCTTGGATTTCTGGTGGAGACCATTTCTTGGTCAAAAATCCGTAGGTGTTAGCCTTCGGTATTATTGAAAATGGTCGTTCATGGCTATTTTCGACAAAAATGGGGGTTGTGTGGCCATTGATCATCGACCAGAGGCTCATACACCTCACCCCACATATGTTTCCTTGCCATAGATCACATTCTTGGATTTCTGGTGGAGACCATTTCTTGGTCAAAAATCCGTAGGTGTTAGCCTTCGGTATTATTGAAAATGGTCGTTCATGGCTATTTTCGACAAAAATGGGGGTTGTGTGGCCATTGATCATCGACCAGAGGCTCATACACCTCACCCCACATATGTTTCCTTGCCATAGATCACATTCTTGGATTTCTGGTGGAGACCATTTCTTGGTCAAAAATCCGTAGGTGTTAGCCTTCGGTATTATTGAAAATGGTCGTTCATGGCTATTTTCGACAAAAATGGGGGTTGTGTGGCCATTGATCATCGACCAGAGGCTCATACACCTCACCCCACATATGTTTCCTTGCCATAGATCACATTCTTGGATTTCTGGTGGAGACCATTTCTTGGTCAAAAATCCGTAGGTGTTAGCCTTCGTATTATTGAAAATGGTCGTTCATGGCTATTTTCGACAAAAATGGGGGTTGTGTGGCCATTGATCATCGACCAGAGGCTCATACACCTCACCCCACATATGTTTCCTTGCCATAGATCACATTCTTGGATTTCTGGTGGAGACCATTTCTTGGTCAAAAATCCGTAGGTGTTAGCCTTCGGTATTATTGAAAATGGTCGTTCATGGCTATTTTCGACAAAAATGGGGGTTGTGTGGCCATTGATCATCGACCAGAGGCTCATACACCTCACCCCACATATGTTTCCTTGCCATAGATCACATTCTTGGATTTCTGGTGGAGACCATTTCTTGGTCAAAAATCCGTAGGTGTTAGCCTTCGTATTATTGAAAATGGTCGTCATGGCTATTTTCGATGGCTATTTTCAAAAATGGGGGTTGTGTGGCCATTGATCATCGACCAGAGGCTCATACACCTCACCCCACATATGTTTCCTTGCCATAGATCACATTCTTGGATTTCTGGTGGAGACCATTTCTTGGTCAAAAATCGTAGGTGTTAGCCTTCGGTATTATTGAAAATGGTCATTCATGGCTATTTTCGGCAAAATGGGGGTTGTGTGGCCATTGATCATCGACCAGAGGCTCATACACCTCACCCCACATATGTTTCCTTGCCATAGATCACATTCTTGGATTTCTGGTGGAGACCATTTCTTGGTCAAAAATCCGTAGGTGTTAGCCTTCGTATTATTGAAAATGGTCGTTCATGGCTATTTTCGACAAAATGGGGGTTGTGTGGCCATTGATCATCGACCAGAGGCTCATACACCTCACCCCACATATGTTTCCTTGCCATAGATCACATTCTTGGATTTCTGGTGGAGACCATTTCTTGGTCAAAAATCCGTAGGTGTTAGCCTTCGGTATTATTGAAAATGGTCGTTCATGGCTATTTTCGACAAAAATGGGGGTTGTGTGGCCATTGATCATCGACCAGAGGCTCATACACCTCACCCCACATATGTTTCCTTGCCATAGATCACATTCTTGGATTTCTGGTGGAGACCATTTCTTGGTCAAAAATCCGTAGGTGTTAGCCTTCGGTATTATTGAAAATGGTCGTTCATGGCTATTTTCGACAAAAATGGGGGTTGTGTGGCCATTGATCATCGACCAGAGGCTCATACACCTCACCCCACATATGTTTCCTTGCCATAGATCACATTCTTGGATTTCTGGTGGAGACCATTTCTTGGTCAAAAATCCGTAGGTGTTAGCCTTCGGTATTATTGAAAATGGTCGTTCATGGCTATTTTCGACAAAAATGGGGGTTGTGTGGCCATTGATCATCGACCAGAGGCTCATACACCTCACCCCACATATGTTTCCTTGCCATAGATCACATTCTTGGATTTCTGGTGGAGACCATTTCTTGGTCAAAAATCCGTAGGTGTTAGCCTTCGGTATTATTGAAAATGGTCGTTCATGGCTATTTTCGAAAAAATGGGGGTTGTGTGGCCATTGATCATCGACCAGAGGCTCATACACCTCACCCCACATATGTTTCCTTGCCATAGATCACATTCTTGGATTTCTGGTGGAGACCATTTCTTGGTCAAAAATCCGTAGGTGTTAGCCTTCGGTATTATTGAAAATGGTCGTTCATGGCTATTTTCGACAAAAATGGGGGTTGTGTGGCCATTGATCATCGACCAGAGGCTCATACACCTCACCCCACATATGTTTCCTTGCCATAGATCACATTCTTGGATTTCTGGTGGAGACCATTTCTTGGTCAAAAATCCGTAGGTGTTAGCCTTCGGTATTATTGAAAATGGTCGTTCATGGCTATTTTCGACAAAAATGGGGGTTGTGTGGCCATTGATCATCGACCAGAGGCTCATACACCTCACCCCACATATGTTTCCTTGCCATAGATCACATTCTTGGATTTCTGGTGGAGACCATTTCTTGGTCAAAAATCCGTAGGTGTTAGCCTTCGGTATTATTGAAAATGGTCGTTCATGGCTATTTTCGACAAAAATGGGGGTTGTGTGGCCATTGATCATCGACCAGAGGCTCATACACCTCACCCCACATATGTTTCCTTGCCATAGATCACATTCTTGGATTTCTGGTGGAGACCATTTCTTGGTCAAAAATCCGTAGGTGTTAGCCTTCGTATTATTGAAAATGGTCGTTCATGGCTATTTTCGACAAAAATGGGGGTTGTGTGGCCATTGATCATCGACCAGAGGCTCATACACCTCACCCCACATATGTTTCCTTGCCATAGATCACATTCTTGGATTTCTGGTGGAGACCATTTCTTGGTCAAAAATCCGTAGGTGTTAGCCTTCGGTATTATTGAAAATGGTCGTTCATGGCTATTTTCGAAAAATGGGGGTTGTGTGGCCATTGATCATCGACCAGAGGCTCATACACCTCACCCCACATATGTTTCCTTGCCATAGATCACATTCTTGGATTTCTGGTGGAGACCATTTCTTGGTCAAAAATCCGTAGGTGTTAGCCTTCGGTATTATTGAAAATGGTCATTCATGGCTATTTTCGACAAAAATGGGGGTTGTGTGGCCATTGATCATCGACCAGAGGCTCATACACCTCACCCCACATATGTTTCCTTGCCATAGATCACATTCTTGGATTTCTGGTGGAGACCATTTCTTGGTCAAAAATCCGTAGTGTTAGCCTTCGGTATTATTGAAAATGGTCATTCATGGCTATTTTCGACAAAAATGGGGGTTGTGTGGCCATTGATCATCGACCAGAGGCTCATACACCTCACCCCACATATGTTTCCTTGCCATAGATCACATTCTTGGATTTCTGGTGGAGACCATTTCTTGGTCAAAAATCCGTAGGTGTTAGCCTTCGTATTATTGAAAATGGTCGTTCATGGCTATTTTCGACAAAAATGGGGGTTGTGTGGCCATTGATCATCGACCAGAGGCTCATACACCTCACCCCACATATGTTTCCTTGCCATAGATCACATTCTTGGATTTCTGGTGGAGACCATTTCTTGGTCAAAAATCCGTAGGTGTTAGCCTTCGGTATTATTGAAAATGGTCGTTCATGGCTATTTTCGACAAAAATGGGGGTTGTGTGGCCATTGATCATCGACCAGAGGCTCATACACCTCACCCCACATATGTTTCCTTGCCATAGATCACATTCTTGGATTTCTGGTGGAGACCATTTCTTGGTCAAAAATCCGTAGGTGTTAGCCTTCGTATTATTGAAAATGGTCGTTCATGGCTATTTTCGAAAAAATGGGGGTTGTGTGGCCATTGATCATCGACCAGAGGCTCATACACCTCACCCCACATATGTTTCCTTGCCATAGATCACATTCTTGGATTTCTGGTGGAGACCATTTCTTGGTCAAAAATCCGTAGGTGTTAGCCTTCGGTATTATTGAAAATGGTCGTTCATGGCTATTTTCGACAAAATGGGGGTTGTGTGGCCATTGATCATCGACCAGAGGCTCATACACCTCACCCCACATATGTTTCCTTGCCATAGATCACATTCTTGGATTTCTGGTGGAGACCATTTCTTGGTCAAAAATCCGTAGTGTTAGCCTTCGGTATTATTGAAAATGGTCGTTCATGGCTATTTTCGACAAAAATGGGGGTTGTGTGGCCATTGATCATCGACCAGAGGCTCATACACCTCACCCCACATATGTTTCCTTGCCATAGATCACATTCTTGGATTTCTGGTGGAGACCATTTCTTGGTCAAAAATCCGTAGGTGTTAGCCTTCGGTATTGAAAATGGTCGTTCATGGCTATTTTCGACAAAAATGGGGGTTGTGTGGCCATTGATCATCGACCAGAGGCTCATACACCTCACCCCACATATGTTTCCTTGCCATAGATCACATTCTTGGATTTCTGGTGGAGACCATTTCTTGGTCAAAAATCCGTAGGTGTTAGCCTTCGGTATTATTGAAAATGGTCGTTCATGGCTATTTTCGACAAAAATGGGGGTTGTGTGGCCATTGATCATCGACCAGAGGCTCATACACCTCACCCCACATATGTTTCCTTGCCATAGATCACATTCTTGGATTTCTGGTGGAGACCATTTCTTGGTCAAAAATCCGTAGGTGTTAGCCTTCGTATTATTGAAAATGGTCGTCATGGCTATTTTCGACAAAAATGGGGGTTGTGTGGCCATTGATCATCGACCAGAGGCTCATACACCTCACCCCACATATGTTTCCTTGCCATAGATCACATTCTTGGATTTCTGGTGGAGACCATTTCTTGGTCAAAAATCCGTAGGTGTTAGCCTTCGGTATTATTGAAAATGGTCGTTCATGGCTATTTTCGACAAAAATGGGGGTTGTGTGGCCATTGATCATCGACCAGAGGCTCATACACCTCACCCCACATATGTTTCCTTGCCATAGATCACATTCTTGGATTTCTGGTGGAGACCATTTCTTGGTCAAAAATCCGTAGGTGTTAGCCTTCGGTATTATTGAAAATGGTCGTTCATGGCTATTTTCGACAAAAATGGGGGTTGTGTGGCCATTGATCATCGACCAGAGGCTCATACACCTCACCCCACATATGTTTCCTTGCCATAGATCACATTCTTGGATTTCTGGTGGAGACCATTTCTTGGTCAAAAATCCGTAGGTGTTAGCCTTCGGTATTATTGAAAATGGTCGTTCATGGCTATTTTCGACAAAAATGGGGGTTGTGTGGCCATTGATCATCGACCAGAGGCTCATACACCTCACCCCACATATGTTTCCTTGCCATAGATCACATTCTTGGATTTCTGGTGGAGACCATTTCTTGGTCAAAAATCCGTAGGTGTTAGCCTTCGGTATTATTGAAAATGGTCGTTCATGGCTATTTTCGACAAAAATGGGGGTTGTGTGGCCATTGATCATCGACCAGAGGCTCATACACCTCACCCCACATATGTTTCCTTGCCATAGATCACATTCTTGGATTTCTGGTGGAGACCATTTCTTGGTCAAAAATCCGTAGGTGTTAGCCTTCGGTATTATTGAAAATGGTCGTTCATGGCTATTTTCGACAAAAATGGGGGTTGTGTGGCCATTGATCATCGACCAGAGGCTCATACACCTCACCCCACATATGTTTCCTTGCCATAGATCACATTCTTGGATTTCTGGTGGAGACCATTTCTTGGTCAAAAATCCGTAGTGTTAGCCTTCGGTATTATTGAAAATGGTCGTTCATGGCTATTTTCGACAAAATGGGGGTTGTGTGGCCATTGATCATCGACCAGAGGCTCATACACCTCACCCCACATATGTTTCCTTGCCATAGATCACATTCTTGGATTTCTGGTGGAGACCATTTCTTGGTCAAAAATCCGTAGGTGTTAGCCTTCGGTATTATTGAAAATGGTCGTTCATGGCTATTTTCGACAAAAATGGGGGTTGTGTGGCCATTGATCATCGACCAGAGGCTCATACACCTCACCCCACATATGTTTCCTTGCCATAGATCACATTCTTGGATTTCTGGTGGAGACCATTTCTTGGTCAAAAATCCGTAGGTGTTAGCCTTCGGTATTATTGAAAATGGTCGTTCATGGCTATTTTCGACAAAAATGGGGGTTGTGTGGCCATTGATCATCGACCAGAGGCTCATACACCTCACCCCACATATGTTTCCTTGCCATAGATCACATTCTTGGATTTCTGGTGGAGACCATTTCTTGGTCAAAAATCCGTAGGTGTTAGCCTTCGTATTATTGAAAATGGTCGTTCATGGCTATTTTCGACAAAAATGGGGGTTGTGTGGCCATTGATCATCGACCAGAGGCTCATACACCTCACCCCACATATGTTTCCTTGCCATAGATCACATTCTTGGATTTCTGGTGGAGACCATTTCTTGGTCAAAAATCCGTAGGTGTTAGCCTTCGGTATTATTGAAAATGGTCGTTCATGGCTATTTTCGACAAAATGGGGGTTGTGTGGCCATTGATCATCGACCAGAGGCTCATACACCTCACCCCACATATGTTTCCTTGCCATAGATCACATTCTTGGATTTCTGGTGGAGACCATTTCTTGGTCAAAAATCCGTAGGTGTTAGCCTCGGTATTATTGAAAATGGTCGTCATGGCTATTTTCAAAAAATGGGGGTTGTGTGGCCATTGATCATCGACCAGAGGCTCATACACCTCACCCCACATATGTTTCCTTGCCATAGATCACATTCTTGGATTTCTGGTGGAGACCATTTCTTGGTCAAAAATCGTACGTGTTAGCCTTCGGTATTATTGAAAATGGTCGTTCATGGCTATTTTCGGCAAAATGGGGGTTGTGTGGCCATTGATCATCGACCAGAGGCTCATACACCTCACCCCACATATGTTTCCTTGCCATAGATCACATTCTTGGATTTCTGGTGGAGACCATTTCTTGGTCAAAAATCGTACGTGTTAGCCTTCGGTATTATTGAAAATGGTCATTCATGGCTATTTTCGGCAAAATGGGGGTTGTGTGGCCATTGATCATCGACCAGAGGCTCATACACCTCACCCCACATATGTTTCCTTGCCATAGATCACATTCTTGGATTTCTGGTGGAGACCATTTCTTGGTCAAAAATCCGTAGGTGTTAGCCTTCGTATTATTGAAAATGGTCGTTCATGGCTATTTTCGACAAAAATGGGGGTTGTGTGGCCATTGATCATCGACCAGAGGCTCATACACCTCACCCCACATATGTTTCCTTGCCATAGATCACATTCTTGGATTTCTGGTGGAGACCATTTCTTGGTCAAAAATCCGTAGGTGTTAGCCTTCGGTATTATTGAAAATGGTCATTCATGGCTATTTTCGACAAAATGGGGTTGTGTGGCCATTGATCATCGACCAGAGGCTCATACACCTCACCCCACATATGTTTCCTTGCCATAGATCACATTCTTGGATTTCTGGTGGAGACCATTTCTTGGTCAAAAATCCGTAGGTTTAGCCTCTATATTGAAAATGGTCGTCATGGCTATTTTCAAAAAATGGGGGTTGTGTGGCCATTGATCATCGACCAGAGGCTCATAACCTCACCCCACATATGTTTCCTTGCCATAGATCACATTCTTGGATTTCTGGTGGAGACCATTTCTTGGTCAAAAATCGTAGTGTTAGCCTTCGGTATTATTGAAAATGGTCATTCATGGCTATTTTCGGCAAAATGGGGGTTGTGTGGCCATTGATCATCGACCAGAGGCTCATACACCTCACCCCACATATGTTTCCTTGCCATAGATCACATTCTTGGATTTCTGGTGGAGACCATTTCTTGGTCAAAAATCCGTAGTGTTAGCCTTCGGTATTTTTGAAAATGGTCATTCATGGCTATTTTCGACAAAAATGGGGGTTGTGTGGCCATTGATCATCGACCAGAGGCTCATACACCTCACCCCACATATGTTTCCTTGCCATAGATCACATTCTTGGATTTCTGGTGGAGACCATTTCTTGGTCAAAAATCCGTAGGTGTTAGCCTTCAGTGTATTGAAAATGGTCGTTCATGGCTATTTTCGACAAAAATGGGGGTTGTGTGGCCATTGATCATCGACCAGAGGCTCATACACCTCACCCCACATATGTTTCCTTGCCATAGATCACATTCTTGGATTTCTGGTGGAGACCATTTCTTGGTCAAAAATCCGTAGGTGTTAGCCTTCGGTATTATTGAAAATGGTCGTTCATGGCTATTTTCGACAAAAATGGGGGTTGTGTGGCCATTGATCATCGACCAGAGCTCATACACCTCACCCCACATATGTTTCCTTGCCATAGATCACATTCTTGGATTTCTGGTGGAGACCATTTCTTGGTCAAATCCGTAGGTGTTAGCCTCTAGTATTATTGAAAATGGTCGTTCATGGCTATTTTCGGACAAAAAATGGGGGTTGTGTGGCCATTGATCATCGACTAGAGGCTCATAACCTCACCCCACATATGTTTCCTTGCCATAGATCACATTCTTGGATTTCTGGTGGAGACCATTTCTTGGTTAAAAACTCGTACGTGTTAGCCTTCGGTATTATTGAAAATGGTCGTTCATGGCTATTTTCGGCAAAATGGGGGTTGTGTGGCCATTGATCATCGACCAGAGGCTCATACACCTCACCCCACATATGTTTCCTTGCCATAGATCACATTCTTGGATTTCTGGTGGAGACCATTTCTTGGTCAAAAATCCGTACGTGTTAGCCTTTGGTATTTTTGAAAATGGTCATTCATGGCTATTTTCGACAAAAATGGGGGTTGTGTGGCCATTGATCTCGACCAGAGGCTCATACACCTCACCCACATATGTTTCCTTGCCATAGATCACATTCTTGGATTTCTGGTGGAGACCATTTCTTGGTCAAAAATCCGTAGGTGTTAGCCTTCAGTGTATTGAAAATGGTCGTTCATGGCTATTTTCGACAAAAATGGGGGTTGTGTGGCCATTGATCGTCGACCAGAGGCTCATACACCTCACCCCACATATGTTTCCTTGCCATAGATCACATTCTTGGATTTCTGGTGGAGACCATTTCTTGGTCAAAAATCCGTAGGTGTTAGCCTTCGGTATTATTGAAAATGGTCGTTCATGGCTATTTTCGACAAAAATGGGGGTTGTGTGGCCATTGATCATCGACCAGAGGCTCATACACCTCACCCCACATATGTTTCCTTGCCATAGATCACATTCTTGGATTTCTGGTGGAGACCATTTCTTGGTCTAAAATCCGTAGGTGTTAGCCTCGGTATTATTGAAAATGGTCGCTCATGGCTATTTTCGAAAAAATGGGGGTTGTGTGGCCATTGATCATCGACCAGAGGCTCATAAACCTCACCCCACATATGTTTCCTTGCCATAGATCACATTCTTGGATTTCTGGTGGAGACCATTTCTTGGTTAAAAACTCGTACGTGTTAGCCTTCGGTATTATTGAAAATGGTCATTCATGGCTATTTTCGGCAAAATGGGGGTTGTGTGGCCATTGATCATCGACCAGAGGCTCATACACCTCACCCCACATATGTTTCCTTGCCATAGATCACATTCTTGGATTTCTGGTGGAGACCATTTCTTGGTCAAAAATCCGTAGGTGTTAGCCTTCGTATTATTGAAAATGGTCGTTCATGGCTATTTTCGACAAAAATGGGGGTTGTGTGGCCATTGATCATCGACCAGAGGCTCATACACCTCACCCCACATATGTTTCCTTGCCATAGATCACATTCTTGGATTTCTGGTGGAGACCATTTCTTGGTCAAAAATCCGTAGGTGTTAGCCTTCGGTATTATTGAAAATGGTCATTCATGGCTATTTTCGACAAAAATGGGGGTTGTGTGGCCATTGATCATCGACCAGAGGCTCA
Source organism: Zea mays (assembly GCF_902167145.1). Lineage (NCBI taxonomy): Eukaryota > Viridiplantae > Streptophyta > Magnoliopsida > Poales > Poaceae > Zea > Zea mays. The sequence goes on from NW_023367131.1 coordinate 25,580, forward strand.
TACACCTCACCCCACATATGTTTCCTTGCCATAGATCACATTCTTGGATTTCTGGTGGAGACCATTTCTTGGTCAAAAATCCGTAGGTGTTAGCCTTCAGTTATTGAAAATGGTCGTTCATGGCTATTTTCGACAAAAATGGGGGTTGTGTGGCCATTGATCATCGACCAGAGGCTCATACACCTCACCCCACATATGTTTCCTTGCCATAGATCACATTCTTGGATTTCTGGTGGAGACCATTTCTTGGTCAAAAATCCGTAGGTGTTAGCCTTCGGTATTATTGAAAATGGTCATTCATGGCTATTTTCGACAAAAATGGGGGTTGTGTGGCCATTGATCATCGACCAGACTCATACACCTCACCCCACATATGTTTCCTTGCCATAGATCACATTCTTGGATTTTGGTGGAGACCATTTCTTGGTCAAAAATCGTACGTGTTAGCCTTCGGTATTATTGAAAATGGTCGTTCATGGCTATTTTCGGCAAAATGGGGGTTGTGTGGCCATTGATCATCGACCAGAGGCTCATACACCTCACCCCACATATGTTTCCTTGCCATAGATCACATTCTTGGATTTCTGGTGGAGACCATTTCTTGGTCAAAAATCCGTAGGTGTTAGCCTTCGGTATTATTGAAAATGGTCATTCATGGCTATTTTCGACAAAAATGGGGGTTGTGTGGCCATTGATCATCGACCAGAGGCTCATACACCTCACCCCACATATGTTTCCTTGCCATAGATCACATTCTTGGATTTCTGGTGGAGACCATTTCTTGGTCAAAAATCCGTAGGTGTTAGCCTTCGGTATTATTGAAAATGGTCGTTCATGGCTATTTTCGACAAAAATGGGGGTTGTGTGGCCATTGATCATCGACCAGAGGCTCATACACCTCACCCCACATATGTTTCCTTGCCATAGATCACATTCTTGGATTTCTGGTGGAGACCATTTCTTGGTCAAAAATCCGTAGGTGTTAGCCTTCGGTATTATTGAAAATGGTCGTTCATGGCTATTTTCGACAAAAATGGGGGTTGTGTGGCCATTGATCATCGACCAGAGGCTCATACACCTCACCCCACATATGTTTCCTTGCCATAGATCACATTCTTGGATTTCTGGTGGAGACCATTTCTTGGTCTAAAATCCGTAGGTGTTAGCCTCTAGTATTATTGAAAATGGTCGTCATGGCTATTTTCGGTCTATTTTCAAAAAATGGGGGTTGTGTGGCCATTATCATCGACCAGAGGCTCATAACCTCACCCCACATATGTTTCCTTGCCATAGATCACATTCTTGGATTTCTGGTGGAGACCATTTCTTGGTTAAAAACTCGTACGTGTTAGCCTTCGGTATTATTGAAAATGGTCATTCATGGCTATTTTCGGCAAAATGGGGGTTGTGTGGCCATTCATCATCGACCAGAGGCTCATACACCTCACCCCACATATGTTTCCTTGCCATAGATCACATTCTTGGATTTCTGGTGGAGACCATTTCTTGGTCAAAAATCCGTACGTGTTAGCCTTCGGTATTATTGAAAATGGTCATTCATGGCTATTTTCGACAAAAATGGGGGTTGTGTGGCCATTGATCATCGACCAGAGGCTCATACACCTCACCCCACATATGTTTCCTTGCCATAGATCACATTCTTGGATTTCTGGTGGAGACCATTTCTTGGTCAAAAATCCGTAGGTGTTAGCCTTCAGTATTATTGAAAATGGTCGTTCATGGCTATTTTCGACAAAATGGGTTGTGTGGCCATTGATCGTCGACCAGAGGCTCATACACCTCACCCCACATATGTTTCCTTGCCATAGATCACATTCTTGGATTTCTGGTGGAGACCATTTCTTGGTCAAAAATCCGTAGGTGTTAGCCTTCGGTATTATTGAAAATGGTCGTTCATGGCTATTTTCGACAAAAATGGGGGTTGTGTGGCCATTGATCATCGACCAGAGGCTCATACACCTCACCCCACATATGTTTCCTTGCCATAGATCACATTCTTGGATTTCTGGTGGAGACCATTTCTTGGTCAAAAATCCGTAGGTGTTAGCCTCGGTATTATTGAAAATGGTCATTCATGGCTATTTTCGACAAAAATGGGGGTTGTGTGGCCATTGATCATCGACCAGAGGCTCATACACCTCACCCCACATATGTTTCCTTGCCATAGATCACATTCTTGGATTTCTGGTGGAACCATTTCTTGGTCAAAAATCGTACGTGTTAGCCTTCGGTATTATTGAAAATGGTCATTCATGGCTATTTTCGGCAAAATGGGGGTTGTGTGGCCATTGATCATCGACCAGAGGCTCATACACCTCACCCCACATATGTTTCCTTGCCATAGATCACATTCTTGGATTTTGGTGGAGACCATTTCTTGGTCAAAAACTCGTACGTGTTAGCCTTCGGTATTATTGAAAATGGTCGTTCATGGCTATTTTCGGCAAAATGGGGGTTGTGTGGCCATTGATCATCGACCAGAGGCTCGTACACCTCACCCCACATATGTTTCCTTGCCATAGATCACATTCTTGGATTTCTGGTGGAGACCATTTCTTGGTCAAAAATCCGTAGTGTTAGCCTTCGGTATTATTGAAAATGGTCATTCATGGCTATTTTCGACAAAAATGGGGGTTGTGTGGCCATTGATCATCGACCAGAGGCTCATACACCTCACCCCACATATGTTTCCTTGCCATAGATCACATTCTTGGATTTCTGGTGGAGACCATTTCTTGGTCAAAAATCCGTAGGTGTTAGCCTTCGGTATTATTGAAAATGGTCGTTCATGGCTATTTTCGACAAAAATGGGGGTTGTGTGGCCATTGATCATCGACCAGAGGCTCATACACCTCACCCCACATATGTTTCCTTGCCATAGATCACATTCTTGGATTTCTGGTGGAGACCATTTCTTGGTCAAAAATCCGTAGGTGTTAGCCTTCGGTATTATTGAAAATGGTCGTTCATGGCTATTTTCGACAAAAATGGGGGTTGTGTGGCCATTGATCATCGACCAGAGGCTCATACACCTCACCCCACATATGTTTCCTTGCCATAGATCACATTCTTGGATTTCTGGTGGAGACCATTTCTTGGTCAAAAATCCGTAGGTGTTAGCCTCTAGTATTATTGAAAATGGTCGCTCATGGCTCATGGCTATTTTCATAAAAAATGGGGGTTGTGTGGCCATTTATCATCGACTAGAGGCTCATAAACCTCACCCCACATATGTTTCCTTGCCATAGATCACATTCTTGGATTTCTGGTGGAGACCATTTCTTGGTCAAAAATCGTACGTGTTAGCCTTCGGTATTATTGAAAATGGTCGTTCATGGCTATTTTCGGCAAAATGGGGGTTGTGTGGCCATTGATCATCGACCAGAGGCTACACCTCACCCCACATATGTTTCCTTGCCATAGATCACATTCTTGGATTTCTGGTGGAGACCATTTCTTGGTCAAAAATCCGTACGTGTTAGCCTTTGTATTTTTGAAAATGGTCATTCATGGCTATTTTCGACAAAAATGGGGGTTGTGTGGCCATTGATCTTCGACCAGAGGCTCATACACCTCACTACATATGTTTCCTTGCCATAGATCACATTCTTGGATTTATGGTGGAGACCATTTCTTGGTCAAAAATCCGTAGGTGTTAGCCTTCAGTGTATTGAAAATGGTCGTTCATGGCTATTTTCGACAAAAATTAGGGTTGTGTGGCCATTGATCGTCGACCAGAGGCTCATACACCTCACCCCACATATGTTTCCTTGCCATAGATCACATTCTTGGATTTCTGGTGGAGACCATTTCTTGGTCAAAAATCCGTAGGTGTTAGCCTTCGGTATTATTGAAAATGGTCGTTCATGGCTATTTTCGACAAAAATGGGGGTTGTGTGGCCATTGATCATCGACCAGACTCATACACCTCACCCCACATATGTTTCCTTGCCATAGATCACATTCTTGGATTTCTGGTGGAGACCATTTCTTGGTCTAAAATCCGTAGGTGTTAGCCTCTAGTATTATTGAAAATGGTCGCTCATGGCTATTTTCAAGGTCGCTCATGGCTATTTTCATAAAAAATGGGGGTTGTGTGGCCATTTTCATCGACTAGAGGCTCATAAACCTCACCCCACATATGTTTCCTTGCCATAGATCACATTCTTGGATTTCTGGTGGAGACCATTTCTTGGTTAAAAACTCGTACGTGTTAGCCTTCGGTATTATTGAAAATGGTCGTTCATGGCTATTTTCGGCAAAATGGGGGTTGTGTGGCCATTGATCATCGACCAGAGGCTCGTACACCTCACCCCACATATGTTTCCTTGCCATAGATCACATTCTTGGATTTCTGGTGGAGACCATTTCTTGGTCAAAAATCCGTACGTGTTAGCCTTTGGTATTTTGAAAATGGTCATTCATGGCTATTTTCGACAAAAATGGGGGTTGTGTGGCCATTGATCATCGACCAGAGGCTCATACACCTCACCCCACATATGTTTCCTTGCCATAGATCACATTCTTGGATTTCTGGTGGAGACCATTTCTTGGTCAAAAATCCGTAGGTGTTAGCCTTCGGTATTATTGAAAATGGTCGTTCATGGCTATTTTCGACAAAAATGGGGGTTGTGTGGCCATTGATCATCGACCAGAGGCTCATACACCTCACCCCACATATGTTTCCTTGCCATAGATCACATTCTTGGATTTCTGGTGGAGACCATTTCTTGGTCTAAAATCCGTAGGTGTTAGCCTTCGTATTATTGAAAATGGTCGTTCATGGCTATTTTCGACAAAAATGGGGGTTGTGTGGCCATTGATCATCGACCAGAGGCTCATACACCTCACCCCACATATGTTTCCTTGCCATAGATCACATTCTTGGATTTCTGGTGGAGACCATTTCTTGGTTAAAATCCGTAGGTGTTAGCCTTCGTATTATTGAAAATGGTCGCTCATGGCTATTTTCGGCAAAAATGGGGGTTGTGTGGCCATTGATCATCGACCAGAGGCTCATACACCTCACCCCACATATGTTTCCTTGCCATAGATCACATTCTTGGATTTCTGGTGGAGACCATTTCTTGGTCAAAAACCGTAGTGTTAGCCTTCGGTATTATTGAAAATGGTCGTTCATGGCTATTTTCGACAAAATGGGGGTTGTGTGGCCATTGATCATCGACCAGAGGCTCATACACCTCACCCCACATATGTTTCCTTGCCATAGATCACATTCTTGGATTTCTGGTGGAGACCATTTCTTGGTCAAAAATCCGTAGGTGTTAGCCTTCGGTATTATTGAAAATGGTCGTTCATGGCTATTTTCGACAAAAATGGGGGTTGTGTGGCCATTGATCATCGACCAGAGGCTCATACACCTCACCCCACATATGTTTCCTTGCCATAGATCACATTCTTGGATTTCTGGTGGAGACCATTTCTTGGTCAAAAATCCGTAGGTGTTAGCCTTCGTATTATTGAAAATGGTCGTTCATGGCTATTTTCGACAAAAATGGGGGTTGTGTGGCCATTGATCATCGACCAGAGGCTCATACACCTCACCCCACATATGTTTCCTTGCCATAGATCACATTCTTGGATTTCTGGTGGAGACCATTTCTTGGTCAAAAATCCGTAGGTGTTAGCCTTCGGTATTATTGAAAATGGTCGTTCATGGCTATTTTCGACAAAAATGGGGGTTGTGTGGCCATTGATCATCGACCAGAGGCTCATACACCTCACCCCACATATGTTTCCTTGCCATAGATCACATTCTTGGATTTCTGGTGGAGACCATTTCTTGGTCAAAAATCCGTAGGTGTTAGCCTTCGGTATTATTGAAAATGGTCATTCATGGCTATTTTCGACAAAAATGGGGGTTGTGTGGCCATTGATCATCGACCAGAGGCTCATACACCTCACCCCACATATGTTTCCTTGCCATAGATCACATTCTTGGATTTCTGGTGGAGACCATTTCTTGGTCAAAAACTCGTAGTGTTAGCCTTCGGTATTATTGAAAATGGTCGTTCATGGCTATTTTCGGCAAAATGGGGGTTGTGTGGCCATTGATCATCGACCAGAGGCTCATACACCTCACCCCACATATGTTTCCTTGCCATAGATCACATTCTTGGATTTCTGGTGGAGACCATTTCTTGGTCAAAAATCCGTAGGTGTTAGCCTTCGTATTATTGAAAATGGTCGTTCATGGCTATTTTCGACAAAAATGGGGGTTGTGTGGCCATTGATCATCGACCAGAGGCTCATACACCTCACCCCACATATGTTTCCTTGCCATAGATCACATTCTTGGATTTCTGGTGGAGACCATTTCTTGGTCAAAAATCCGTAGGTGTTAGCCTTCGGTATTATTGAAAATGGTCGTTCATGGCTATTTTCGACAAAATGGGGGTTGTGTGGCCATTGATCATCGACCAGAGGCTCATACACCTCACCCCACATATGTTTCCTTGTCGTAGATCACATTCTTGGATTTCTGGTGGAGACCATTTCTTGGTCAAAAATCCGTAGGTGTTAGCCTTCGATATTATTGAAAATGGTCGTTCATGGCTATTTTCGACAAAATGGGGGTTGTGTGGCCATTGATCATCGACCAGAGGCTCATACACCTCACCCCACATATGTTTCCTTGCCATAGATCACATTCTTGGATTTCTGGTGGAGACCATTTCTTGGTCAAAAATCCGTAGGTGTTAGCCTTCGGTATTATTGAAAATGGTCATTCATGGCTATTTTCGACAAAAATGGGGGTTGTGTGGCCATTGATCATCGACCATAGGCTCATACACCTCACCCCACATATGTTTCCTTGCCATAGATCACATTCTTGGATTTCTGGTGGAGACCATTTCTTGGTCAAAAATCCGTAGGTGTTAGCCTTAATATTATTGAAAATGGTCGTTCATGGCTATTTTCATAAAAATGGGGGTTGTGTGGCCATTGATCATCGACCAGAGGCTCATACACCTCACCCCACATATGTTTCCTTGCCATAGATCACATTCTTGGATTTTGGTGGAGACCATTTCTTGGTCAAAAATCCGTAGGTGTTAGCCTTCGGTATTATTGAAAATGGTCGTTCATGGCTATTTTCGGCAAAATGGGGGTTGTGTGGCCATTGATCATCGACCAGAGGCTCGTACACCTCACCCCACATATGTTTCCTTGCCATAGATCACATTCTTGGATTTCTGGTGGAACCATTTCTTGGTCAAAAACTCGTACGTGTTAGCCTTCGGTATTATTGAAAATGGTCATTCATGGCTATTTTCGGCAAAATGGGGGTTGTGTGGCCATTGATCGTCGACCAGAGGCTCATACACCTCACCCCACATATGTTTCCTTGTCGTAGATCACATTCTTGGATTTCTGGTGGAGACCATTTCTTGGTCAAAAATCCGTAGGTGTTAGCCTTTGATATTATTGAAAATGGTCGTTCATGGCTATTTTCGACAAAAATGGGGGTTGTGTGGCCATTGATCATCGACCAGAGGCTCATACACCTCACCCCACATATGTTTCCTTGCCATAGATCACATTCTTGGATTTCTGGTGGAGACCATTTCTTGGTCAAAAATCCGTAGGTGTTAGCCTTCGGTATTATTGAAAATGGTCATTCATGGCTATTTTCGACAAAAATGGGGTTGTGTGGCCATTGATCATCGACCAGAGGCTCATACACCTCACCCCACATATGTTTCCTTGCCATAGATCACATTCTTGGATTTCTGGTGGAGACCATTTCTTGGTCAAAAATCCGTAGGTCTTAGCCTCTAATATTATTGAAAATGGTCGCTCATGGCTATTTTCATAAAAAATGGGGGTTGTGTGGCCATTTCATCGACTAGAGGCTCATAACCTCACCCCTCATATGTTTCCTTGCCATAGATCACATTCTTGGATTTTGGTGGAGACCATTTCTTGGTCAAAAACTCGTACGTGTTAGCCTTCGGTATTATTGAAAATGGTCATTCATGGCTATTTTCGGCAAAATGGGGGTTCTGTGGCCATTGATCATCGACCAGAGGCTTGTACACCTCACCCCACATATGTTTCCTTGCCATAGATCACATTCTTGGATTTCTGGTGGAGACCATTTCTTGGTCAAAAATCCGAATGTGTTAGCCTTTGGTATTTTTGAAAATGGTCATTCATGGCTATTTTCGACAAAAATGGGGGTTGTGTGGCCATTGATCTTCGACCAGAGGCTCATACACCTCACTACACATATGTTTCCTTGCCATAGATCACATTCTTGGATTTCTGGTGGAGACCATTTCTTGGTCAAAAATCCGTAGGTGTTAGCCTTCAGTGTCATTGAAAATGGTCGTTCATGGCTATTTTCGACAAAAAATTAGGGTTGTGTGGCCATTGATCGTCGACCAGAGGCTCATACACCTCACCCCACATATGTTTCCTTGCCATAGATCACATTCTTGGATTTCTGGTGGAGACCATTTCTTGGTCAAAAATCCGTAGGTGTTAGCCTTCGGTATTATTGAAAATGGTCGTTCATGGCTATTTTCGACAAAAATGGGGGTTGTGTGGCCATTGATCATCGACCAGACGCTCATACACCTCACCCCACATATGTTTCCTTGCCATAGATCACATTCTTGGATTTCTGGTGGAGACCATTTCTTGGTCTAGAATCCATAGGTGTTAGCCTCTAGTATTATTGAAAATGGTCGCTCATGGCTATTTTCAAGGTCGCTCATGGCTATTTTCATAAAAAATGGGGGTTGTGTGGCCATTTATCATCGACTAGAGGCTCATAAACCTCACCCCACATATGTTTCCTTGCCATAGATCACATTCTTGGATTTCTGGTGGAGACCATTTCTTGGTTAAAAACTCGTACGTGTTAGCCTTCGGTATTATTGAAAATGGTCGTTCATGGCTATTTTCGGCAAAATGGGGGTTGTGTGGCCATTGATCATCGACCAGAGGCTCGTACACCTCACCCCACATATGTTTCCTTGCCATAGATCACATTCTTGGATTTCTGGTGGAGACCATTTCTTGGTCAAAAATCCGTACGTGTTAGCCTTTGGTATTTTTGAAAATGGTCATTCATGGCTATTTTCGACAAAAATGGGGGTTGTGTGGCCATTGATCTTCGACCAGAGGCTCATACACCTCACTACACATATGTTTCCTTGCCATAGATCACATTCTTGGATTTATGGTGGAGACCATTTCTTGGTCAAAAATCCGTAGGTGTTAGCCTTCAGTGTCATTGAAAATGGTCGTTCATGGCTATTTTCGACAAAAATAGGGTTGTGTGGCCATTGATCGTCGACCAGAGGCTCATACACCTCACCCCACATATGTTTCCTTGCCATAGATCACATTCTTGGATTTCTGGTGGAGACCATTTCTTGGTCAAAAATCCGTAGGTGTTAGCCTTCGGTATTATTGAAAATGGTCGTTCATGGCTATTTTCGACAAAAATGGGGGTTGTGTGGCCATTGATCATCGACCAGACGCTCATACACCTCACCCCACATATGTTTCCTTGCCATAGATCACATTCTTGGATTTCTGGTGGAGACCATTTCTTGGTCTAAAATCCGTAGGTGTTAGCCTCTAGTATTATTGAAAATGGTCGCTCATGGCTATTTTCAAGGTCGCTCATGGCTATTTTCATAAAAATGGGGGTTGTGTGGCCATTTATCATCGACTAGAGGCTCATAAACCTCACCCCACATATGTTTCCTTGCCATAGATTACATTCTTGGATTTCTGGTGGAAACCATTTCTTGGTTAAAAACTCGTACGTGTTAGCCTTCGGTATTATTGAAAATGGTCATTCATGGCTATTTTCGGCAAAATGGGGGTTGTGTGGCCATTGATCGTCGACCAGAGGCTCATACACCTCACCCCACATATGTTTCCTTGTCGTAGATAACATTCTTGGATTTCTGGTGGAGACCATTTCTTGGTCAAAAATCCGTAGGTGTTAGCCTTCGATATTATTGAAAATGGTCGTTCATGGCTATTTTCGACAAAAATGGGGGTTGTGTGGCCATTGATCATCGACCAGAGGCTCATACACCTCACCCCACATATGTTTCCTTGCCATAGATCACATTCTTGGATTTCTGGTGGAGACCATTTCTTGGTCAAAAATCCGTAGGTGTTAGCCTTCGGTATTATTGTAAATGGTCATTCATGGCTATTTTCGACAAAAATGGGGGTTGTGTGGCCATTGATCATCGACCAGAGGCTCATACACCTCACCCCACATATGTTTCCTTGCCATAGATCACATTCTTGGATTTATGGTGGAGACCATTTCTTGGTCAAAAATCCGTAGGTGTTAGCCTTCAGTGTCATTGAAAATTGTCGTTCATGGCTATTTTCGACAAAAATTAGGGTTGTGTGGCCATTGATCGTCGACCAGAGGCTCATACACCTCACCCCACATATGTTTCCTTGCCATAGATCACATCCTTGGATTTCTGGTGGAGACCATTTCTTGGTCAAAAATCCGTAGGTGTTAGCCTTCGGTATTATTGTAAATGGTCATTCATGGCTATTTTCGACAAAAATGGGGGTTGTGTGGCCATTGATCATCGACCAGACACTCATACACCTCACCCCACATATGTTTCCTTGCCATAGATCACATTCTTGGATTTTTGGTGGAGACCATTTCTTGGTCAAAAACTCGTACGTGTTAGCCTTCGGTATTATTGAAAATGGTCGTTCATGGCTATTTTCGGCAAAATGGGGGTTCTGTGGCCATTGATCATCGACCAGAGGCTCGTACACCTCACCCCACATATGTTTCCTTTCCATAGATCACATTTTTGGATTTCTGGTGGAGACCATTTCATGGTCAAAAATCCGTAGGTGTTAGCCTTCGGTATTATTGTAAATGGTCATTCATGGCTATTTTCGACAAAAATGGGGGTTGTGTGGCCATTGATCATCGACCAGACGCTCATACACCTCACCCCACATATGTTTCCTTGCCATAGATCACATTCTTGGATTTCTGGTGGAGACCATTTCTTGGTCAAAAATCCGTAGGTGTTAGCCTTCGGTATTATTGAAAATGGTCGTTCATGGCTATTTTCGACAAAAATGGGGGTTGTGTGGCCATTGATCATCGACCAGAGGCTCATACACCTCACCCCACATATGTTTCCTTGCCATAGATCACATTCTTGGATTTCTGGTGGAGACCATTTCTTGGTCAAAAATCCGTAGGTGTTAGCCTTCGGTATTATTGAAAATTGTCGTTCATGGCTATTTTCGACAAAAATGGGGGTTGTGTGGCCATTGATCATCGACCAGACGCTCATACACCTCACCCCACATATGTTTCCTTGCCATAGATCACATTCTTGGATTTCTGGTGGAGACCATTTCTTGGTCTAAAATCCATAGGTGTTAGCCTCTAGTATTATTGAAAATGGTCGCTCATGGCTATTTTCAAGGTCGCTCATGGCTATTTTCATAAAAAATGGGGGTTGTGTGGCCATTTATCATCGACTAGAGGCTCATAAACCTCGCCCCACATATGTTTCCTTGCCATAGATCACATTCTTGGATTTTTGGTGGAGACCATTTCTTGGTTAAAAACTCGTACGTGTTAGCCTTCGGTATTATTGAAAATGGTCGTTCATGGCTATTTTCGGCAAAATGGGGGTTGTGTGGCCATTCATTATCGACCAGAGGCTCGTACACCTCACCCCACATATGTTTCCTTGCCATAGATCACATTCTTGGATTTCTGGTGGAGACCATTTCTTGGTCAAAAATCCGTACGTGTTAGCCTTTGGTATTTTGAAAATGGTCATTCATGGCTATTTTCGACAAAAATGGGGGTTGTGTGGCCATTGATCTTCGACCAGAGGCTCATACACCTCACTACACATATGTTTCCTTGCCATAGATCACATTCTTGGATTTATGGTGGAGACCATTTCTTGGTCAAAAATCCGTAGGTGTTAGCCTTCAGTGTCATTGAAAATGGTCGTTCATGGCTATTTTCGACAAAAATTAGGGTTGTGTGGCCATTGATCGTCGACAAGAGGCTCATACACCTCACCCCACATATGTTTCCTTGCCATAGATCACATTCTTGGATTTCTGGTGGAGACCATTTCTTGGTCAAAAATCCTTAGGTGTTAGCCTTCGGTATTATTGAAAATGGTCGTTCATGGCTATTTTCGACAAAAATGGGGGTTGTGTGGCCATTGATCATCGACCAGACGCTCATACACCTCACCCCACATATGTTTCCTTGCCATAGATCACATTCTTGGATTTCTGGTGGAGACCATTTCTTGGTCTAAAATCCGTAGGTGTTATCCTCTAGTATTATTGAAAATGGTCGCTCATGGCTATTTTCAAGGTCGCTCATGGCTATTTTCATAAAAAATGGGGGTTGTGTGGCCATTTATCATCGACTAGAGCCTCATAAACCTCACCCCACATATGTTTCCTTGCCATAGATTACATTCTTGGATTTCTGGTGGAAACCATTTCTTGGTTAAAAACTCGTACGTGTTAGCCTTCGGTATTATTGAAAATGGTCATTCATGGCTATTTTGGCAAAATGGGGGTTGTGTGGCCATTGATCATCAACCAGAGGCTCGTACACCTCAACCCACATATGTTTCCTTGCCATAGATCACATTCTTGGATTTTTGGTGGAGACCATTTCTTGGTCAAAAACTCGTACGTGTTAGCCTTCGGTATTATTGAAAATGGTCGTTCATGGCTATTTTCGGCAAAATGGGGGTTCTGTGGCCATTGATCATCGACCAAAGGCTCGTACACCTCACCCCACATATGTTTCCTTTCCATAGATCACATTCTTGGATTTCTGGTGGAGACCATTTCTTGGTCAAAAATCCGTAGGTGTTAGCCTTCGGTATTATTGTAAATGGTCATTCATGGCTATTTTCGACAAAAATGGGGGTTGTGTGGCCATTGATCATCGACCAGACGCTCATACACCTCACCCCACATATGTTTCCTTGCCATAGATCACATTCTTGGATTTCTGGTGGAGACCATTTCTTGGTCAAAAATCCGTAGGTGTTAGCCTTCGGTATTATTGAAAATGGTCGTTCATGGCTATTTTCGACAAAAATGGGGGTTGTGTGGCCATTGATCATCGACCAGAGGCTCATACACCTCACCCCACATATGTTTCCTTGCCATAGATCACATTCTTGGATTTCTGGTGGAGACCATTTCTTGGTCAAAAATCCGTAGGTGTTAGCCTTCGGTATTATTGAAAATGGTCGGTCATGGCTATTTTCGACAAAAATGGGGGTTGTGTGGCCATTGATCATCGACCAGACGCTCATACACCTCACCCCACATATGTTTCCTTGTCATAGATCACATTCTTGGATTTCTGGTGGAGACCATTTCTTGGTCTAAAATCCATAGGTGTTAGCCTCTAGTATTATTGAAAATGGTCGCTCATGGCTATTTTCAAGGTCGCTCATGGCTATTTTCATAAAAAATGGGGGTTGTGTGGCCATTTATCATCGACTAGAGGCTCATAAACCTCGCCCCACATATGTTTCCTTGCCATAGATCACATTCTTGGATTTCTGGTGGAGACCATTTCTTGGTTAAAAACTCGTACGTGTTAGCCTTCGGTATTATTGAAAATGGTCGTTCATGGCTATTTTCGGCAAAATGGGGGTTGTGTGACCATTCATTATCGACCAGAGGCTCGTACACCTCACCCCACATATGTTTCCTTGCCATAGATCACATTCTTGGATTTCTGGTGGAGACCATTTCTTGGTCAAAAATCCGTACGTGTTAGCCTTTGGTATTTTTGAAAATGGTCATTCATGGCTATTTTCGACAAAAATGGGGGTTGTGTGGCCATTGATCTTCGACCAGAGGCTCATACACCTCACTACACATATGTTTCCTTGCCATAGATCACATTCTTGGATTTATGGTGGAGACCATTTCTTGGTCAAAAATCCGTAGGTGTTAGCCTTCAGTGTCATTGAAAATGGTCGTTCATGGCTATTTTCGACAAAAATTAGGGTTGTGTGGCCATTGATCGTCGACCAGAGGCTCATACACCTCACCCCACATATGTTTCCTTGCCATAGATCACATTCTTGGATTTCTGGTGGACCATTTCTTGGTCAAAAATCCGTAGGTGTTAGCCTTCGGTATTATTGAAAATGGTCGTTCATGGCTATTTTCGACAAAAATGGGGGTTGTGTGGCCATTGATCATCGACCAGACGCTCATACACCTCACCCCACATATGTTTCCTTGCCATAGATCACATTCTTGGATTTCTGGTGGAGACCATTTCTTGTTCTAAAATCCGTAGGTGTTAGCCTCTAGTATTATTGAAAATGGTCGCTCATGGCTATTTTCAAGGTCGCTCATGGCTATTTTCATAAAAAATGGGGGTTGTGTGGCCATTTATCATCGACTAGAGGCTCATAAACCTCACCCCACATATGTTTCCTTGCCATAGATTACATTCTTGGATTTCTGGTGGAAACCATTTCTTGGTTAAAAACTCGTACGTGTTAGCCTTCGGTATTATTGAAAATGGTCATTCATGGCTATTTTCGGCAAAATGGGGGTTGTGTGGCCATTGATCATCAACCAGAGGCTCGTACACCTCACCCCACATATATTTCCTTGCCATAGATCACATTCTTGGATTTCTGGTGGAGACCATTTCTTGGTTAAAAATCCGTACGTGTTAGCCTTTGGTATTTTTGAAAATGGTCATTCATGGCTATTTTCGACAAAAATGGGGGTTGTGTGGCCATTGATCATCGACTAGAGGCTCATACACCTCACCCCACATATGTTTCCTTGCCATAGATCACATTCTTGGATTTCTGGTGCAGACATTTCTTGGTCAAAAATCCGTAGGTGTTAGCCTTCGGTATTATTGAAAATGGTCGTTCATGGCTATTTTCGACAAAAATGGGGGTTGTGTGGCCATTGATCATCGACCAGACGCTCATACACCTCACCCCACATATGTTTCCTTGCCATAGATCACATTCTTGGATTTCTGGTGGAGACCATTTCTTGGTCTAAAATCCGTAGGTGTTAGCCTCTAGTATTATTGAAAATGGTCGCTCATGGCTATTTTCAAGGTCGCTCATGGCTATTTTCATAAAAAATGGGGGTTGTGTGGCCATTTATCATCGACTAGAGGCTCATAAACCTCACCCCACATATGTTTCCTTGCCATAGATTACATTCTTGGATTTCTGGTGGAAACCATTTCTTGGTTAAAAACTCGTACGTGTTAGCCTTCGGTATTATTGAAAATGGTCATTCATGGCTATTTTCGGCAAAATGGGGGTTGTGTGGCCATTGATCATCAACCAGAGGCTCATACACCTCACCCCACATATGTTTCCTTGCCATAGATCACATTCTTGGATTTCTGGTGGAGACCATTTCTTGGTCAAAAATCCGTAGGTGTTAGCCTTCGGTATTATTGAAAATGGTCGTTCATGGCTATTTTCGACAAAAATGGGGGTTGTGTGGCCATTGATCATCGACTAGAGGCTCATACACCTCACCCCACATATGTTTCCTTGCCATAGATCACATTCTTGGATTTCTGGTGGAGACCATTTCTTGGTCAAAAATCCGTAGGTGTTAGCCTTCGGTATTATTGAAAATGGTCGTTCATGGCTATTTTCGACAAAAATGGGGGTGTGTGGCCATTGATCATCGACCAGATGCTCATACACCTCACCCCACATATGTTTCCTTGCCATAGATCACATTCTTGGATTTCTGGTGGAGACCATTTCTTGGTCTAAAATCCGTAGGTCTTAGCCTCTAGTATTATTGAAAATGGTCGCTCATGGCTATTTTCATAAAAAATGGGGGTTGTGTGGCCATTTATCATCACCTAGAGGCTCATAAACCGCACCCCACATATGTTTCCTTGCCATAGATCACATTCTTGGATTTCTGGTGGAGACCATTTCTTGGTTAAAAACTCGTACGTGTTAGCCTTCGGTATTATTGAAAATGGTCGTTCATGGCTATTTTCGGCAAAATGGGGGTTGTGTGGCCATTGATCACCGACCAGAGGATCATACACCTCACCCCACATATGTTTCCTTGCCATAGATCACATTCTTGGATTCCTGGTGGAGACCATTTCTTGGTCAAAAATCCATACGTGTTAGCCTTTGGTATTTTTGAAAATGGTCATTCATGGCTATTTTCGACAAAAATGGGGGTTGTGTGGCCATTGATCATCGACTAGAGGCTCATACACCTCACCCCACATATGTTTCCTTGCCATAGATCACATTCTTGGATTTCTGGTGGAGACCATTTCTTGGTCAAAAATCCGTAGGTGTTAGCCTTCGGTATTATTGAAAATGGTCGTTCATGGCTATTTTCGACAAAAATGGGGGTTGTGTGGCCATTGATCATCGACCAGACGCTCATACACCTCACCCCACATTTGTTTCCTTGCCATAGATCACATTCTTGGATTTCTGGTGGAGACCATTTCTTGGTCTAAAATCCGTAGGTGTTAGCCTCTAGTATTATTGAAAATGGTCGCTCATGGCTATTTTCAAGGTCGCTCATGGCTATTTTCATAAAAAATGGGGGTTGTGTGGCCATTTATCATCGACTAGAGGCTCATAAACCTCACCCCACATATGTTTCCTTGCCATAGATTACATTCTTGGATTTCTGGTGGAAACCATTTCTTGGTTAAAAACGCGTACGTGTTAGCCTTCAGTATTATTGAAAATGGTCATTCATGGCTATTTTCGGCAAAATGGGGGTTGTGTGGCCATTGATCGTCGACCAGAGGCTCATACACCTCACCCCACATATGTTTCCTTGTTGTAGATCACATTCTTGGATTTCTGGTGGAGACCATTTCTTGGTCAAAAAACCGTAGGTGTTAGCCTTCGATATTATTGAAAATGGTCGTTCATGGCTATTTTCGACAAAAATGGGGGTTGTGTGGCCATTGATCATCGACCAGAGGCTCATACACCTCACCCCACATATGTTTCCTTGCCATAGATCACATTCTTGGATTTCTGGTGGAGACCATTTCTTGGTCAAAAACTCGTACGTGTTAGCCTTCGGTATTATTGAAAATGTCGTTCATGGCTATTTTCGGCAAAATGGGGGTTCTGTGGCCATTGATCATCGACCAGAGGCTCGTACACCTCACCCCACATATGTTTCCTTGCCATAGATCACATTCTTGGATTTCTGGTGGAGACCATTTCTTGGTCAAAAATCCGTAGGTGTTAGCCTTCGGTATTATTGAAAATGGTCGTTCATGGCTATTTTCGGCAAAATGGGGGTTCTGTGGCCATTGATCATCGACCAGAGGCTCGTACACCTCACCCCACATATGTTTCCTTGCCATAGATCACATTCTTGGATTTCTGGTGGAGACCATTTCTTGGTCAAAAATCCGTAGGTGTTAGCCTTCGGTATTATTGAAAATGGTCGTTCATGGCTATTTTCGACAAAAATGGGGGTTGTGTGGCCATTGATCATCGACCAGAGGCTCATACACCTCACCCCACATATGTTTCCTCGCCATAGATCACATTCTTGGATTTCTGGTGGAGACCATTTCTTGGTCAAAAATCCGTAGGTCTTAGCCTCTAATATTATTGAAAATGGTCGCTCATGGCTATTTTCGGGAAAATGGGGGTTCTGTGGCCATTGATCGTCAACCAGAGGCTCATACACCTCACCCCACATATGTTTCCTTGTCGTAGATCACATTCTTGGATTTCTGGTGGAGACCATTTCTTGGTCAAAAATCCGTAGGTGTTAGCCTTCGATATTATTGAAAATGGTCGTTCAAGGCTATTTTCGACAAAAATGGGGGTTGTGTGGCCATTGATCATCGACCAGAGGCTCATACACCTCACCCCACATATGTTTCCTTGCCATAGATCACATTCTTGGATTTCTGGTGGAGACCATTTCTTGGTCAAAAATCTGTAGGTGTTAGCCTTCGGTATTATTGAAAATGGTCGTTCATGGCTATTTTCGACAAAAATGGGGGTTGTGTGGCCATTGATCATCGACCAGACGCTCATACACCTCACCCCACATATGTTTCCTTGCCATAGATCACATTCTTGGATTTCTGGTGGGGACCATTTCTTGGTCTAAAATCCGTAGGTGTTAGCCTCTAGTATTATTGAAAATGGTCGCTCATGGCTATTTTCAAGGTCGCTCATGGCTATTTTCATAAAAAATGGGGGTTGTGTGGCCATTTTCATCGACTAGAGGTTCATAAACCTCACCCCACATATGTTTCCTTGCCATAGATCACATTCTTGGATTTCTGGTGGAGACCATTTCTTGGTCAAAAATCCGTACGTGTTAGCCTTTGGTATTTTTGAAAATGGTCGTTCATGGCTTGGTCGATGATCAATGGCCACACAACCCCCATTTTTTATGAAAATAGCCATGAGCGACCATTTTCAATAATACTAGAGGCTAAGACCTACGATTTTTGACCAAGAAATGGTCTCCACCAGAAATCCAAGAATGTGATCTATGGCAAGGAAACATATGTGGGGTGAGGTGTATGAGCCTCTCGTCGATGATCAATGGCCACACAACCCCCATTTTTGTCGAAAATAGCCATGAATGACCATTTACAATAATACCGAAGGCTAACACCTACGGATTTTTGACCAAGAAATGGTCTCCACCAGAAATCCAAGAATGTGATCTATGGCAAGGAAACATATGTGGGGTGAGGTGTATGAGCCTATGGTCGATGATCAATGGCCACACAACCCCCATTTTTGTCGAAAATAGCCATGAACGACCATTTTCAATAATATCGAAGGCTAACACCTACGGATTTTTGACCAAGAAATGGTCTCCACCAGAAATCCAAGAATGTGATCTACGACAAGGAAACATATGTGGGGTGAGGTGTATGAGCCTGTTGGGGGCCTTCGGCTTCCGAAGGTCCTCAAAAACAGGATTTAACAGTATTTCTGGAGTATAATGTGTGAACAGGTATCTTCGGACTCAAGTCGGCGTCACAGTAGACCAGAATAGTACGAAGGTTGATACAGCGCCGAAGGTGTGAGCAGGAAAGCTTCGGCGTGGCAACAGAATGTGGAACCGACTTAAAGATGAAAAGGCCATTTAGACCTCGATAGATTACTATAGAATTATTATCAAGTGTAAAGGGCATGAATGTAATTCTGTATGGGTTGTGCCCCGTGCCTATAAATAGGTGAACAGTACCCCCGTACTGTTCACGCTGATTTGGCATTTACTTTTGCGTCACGCTTGTACTTTCATCCCCTTCAAGTTAAAGGTACATGCTGTAATCTTATCGATTACTTCTGTTTGTACATGATAATAAAACATAATTGTTTATGTTGTTCATTATATTCCTTATAGTTCATCCTTCATCATTATATAATGTATTTATGAAGGTATGCCCTTCATAACCTTCGTCCGAAAATCATTATATCCTGAGAGGAATAATGCTTCGAAGGACGAAGGACTTTACCGATTAACATTTTCTATGTTGCCTTGTTCCTGACTCATAGCATTCAAGAACAAGTCTCCAACATTGGCGCCCACCTCCGGTGAACTCACTTCCACTCTTTGAGTTTTTTGAACACCTTCGGCGATCATAAACCTTCGTTATGGCGCCGAAGAAAGCTTCAGCAACTGGGACTGCAGCTCTACAACCGCTGGACCACAATCAGGAGACAGTCTCCCTTCGGGAGGCCCGAAGCCAGAAAAGGAAGGTTGTTAGCCCGACACCACCAGAGGACGAGATAGATCAAGAAATCAGAAATATGGAGATGCTTCATCAACAAGTGCAGAGGAAGAAAGAAAAGATGGCCAGGCTAGCTGAGCTGCAGAGGCAGATAGACGAAGCCTCTGAAGAAGTTCGTCACCTTGCTCAGGATGAGCAACACCGAAGGCCTCAGCACCAAGACCTTCATCAGGATGGTTTTCCCAACGAAGATGACTGGTATGACAATTTCCATCATGGGAATTTTGTTTTTGACGATGCTTCTCCTCTGTCCGCTGAGCTGCAGGCTACACCTTGGCCTCCGTCCTACAAGCCGCCTCAGCTTCCCGTATTCGATGGCCACTCAGACCCGAAGCAGTTTTTGATGAGCTACGAAGCAACAGTATCTTCGTATGGTGGCAATGCTGCGGTCATGGCCAAATCTTTTGTTATGGCTGTCAGGAGTGTTGCTCAAACCTGGTATTCCTCCCTTCGACCAGGAACGATCACTTCATGGCAGAAGCTGAAGGACTTGTTGTTAACTAGCTTCCAAGGGTTTCAGACGAAGCCGGTTACTGCTCAGGCTCTGTTCCAATGTACCCAGGATCACGAAGAATACCTTCAGGCGTATGTCCGAAGGTTCTTGCGTTTGAGGGCACAGGCACCAACGGTGCCCAATGAAATTGTCATTGAGGCCATGATCAAGGGGCTTCGGCCAGGACCGTCAGCTCAGTACTTCGCTAGGAAGCCTCCTCAAACTTTGGAGAAGCTGCTCCAGAAGATGGACGAGTACATTCGGGCCGATAATGATTTCCGCCAAAGAAGGGAGGAGGCTTTCAGGTTTTCTGAAATGACCAGGGGCTTCGGAGGGAGGTTTTACCCGAGGCATGTTAGATCAATTCATAACTCTACACAAAATGATGATAAAGGGAGCCAACAGCAAAGGCCACAATGTTCCTCACAGGCTTCGGGTCAACAGCAAGGCCCCTTCCGACCACCAGCTCCAAGAGGCAGAGGCGCCAGGGGCTTCGGAGGAAGATTTGGCGATCAACAGAGAAGAATCTTTTGCTTATTCTGTGGTGAGAACAAAGGTCATACCACCAGGATGTGCCATGTTACCATCCAGAAGCAAAAAGAAATAGCCGAAGCGGCAGCACAACAGGCTCAGCCCAAGCAGGTCATGCACACTGCTTCATATCATTCGCCTTACATCCCAGAGTATGTAGGCAATCACCCTGCAGTTTCTGTTGCTTCGGCGAGTCAACCTCAGGCTTCCTGGCAACAACCACCGCCTCCACCACCGCTGCAACAAGGTCAGCAGCCAGAAGGGAGCCAATATGCTCCACATCAAAGGGACTTCAGAGAACAGTCCGAAGCTCGCACAGTCAACAGCACTGTGCCAGAGTCAAAGCACATCTATTGACAAATATCCTACCTTAAATAGCAATCTTTTTCATTCAGTTTTATTTTCTGTAATAAAGGACATTGTTCAGGTTTCATGCAAATAGTTTCGTTGATTCCCACAAGGAAAATATATTTTCTTCACAGGCTTAAATTGTTGAGACTTGTGATAACAAAGAGGACCTTCGAACTATCGAAAATTCTTCGAAGCAACAAAAAGTCGTTCTAAAGAACGCAGAGTGAGTTTGCCGAAGTTACAAAAAAGTCGTTCCAAAGGGAGCGCAGTGTAAGTTTTCTGCTCCAAAGTCGTTCCAAAGGGAATGCAGAGCATACAGCGAAAAGTCAACGCTGATACCGCCTAAGTAAAGGGCGAAGCGCGAAAAGTCAACGCGAATACCGCTGAAAGTAAAAGGCGAAGAAGCTCCTAAGGGAGGCTTATAGTAAAAAGACAATGCTGATTCAAAAGATTATGTGTTTTGTCGCAGGAATGTGTGTATCTTCGGAATAAACACCATCTTACACAGCATAACATCATCGCATCATTTCGCATAGCATAAGCATCATACATCATGTTGCATATGGCACAAGAGGTGGACATCATATTAGTCTACAGAAGAACGTTATTGATCTTCGGAAGTATAGCTTCGGAAAGTGTCTTCACGAAGCCTGGATATTATTCATCAAAACACTGGATATTATTGTGACAAAGAAAAATTCCTCTTCACGAAGCATGAAAAGAAGGGAAGGTGTTTTTTTCGTCAAAGACTCAAAAAGTGGTACGTGTAAAGTTTCATGCATCGTAAAGAATTGAGCAATAAAAATGGGTATATTACATTTAGGACTACAAAATGTTACAATATATTACATTTCAGAAGTTTAATTTACAATAGTATTTAATCTTCTCTCAGAACAACTTCTGCAGCCTCATTCAGGAGCCGATTGACGACTTCGTCCATGATGGCTTCGGCCATCTTTTTAATTTCGTCGTCCCCTTTCGGCTGAGGGCCTGAAGACGCTTTAGCAGGATCTGAAGGACAGGATACGG
Source organism: Zea mays (assembly GCF_902167145.1). Classification (NCBI taxonomy): domain Eukaryota; kingdom Viridiplantae; phylum Streptophyta; class Magnoliopsida; order Poales; family Poaceae; genus Zea; species Zea mays. The sequence continues at coordinate 47,839 of NW_023367131.1, forward strand.
CTATGTTGCTATTACAAACGGCAAACGAAGCTTAAAACCAAAAATTACAACACAATAAAAACTATTAGTTAATACCTAATTGACCTTCGGGCTCCGCGCTCTTTTTAGCAGCCTTAGCCACTTCTCTAGCATCGTGAATGCCCTTTTCACTTTTTTGAATAATTTCTCCTGCCATTTCTCGGCCACCATTATCCCAGATATCGGTAAAAAACTTTCCACCGATCATGCTTGCTTCGGCCGAAGGATCTCTTGCATCTTCAAAGGACAAAGCAGCTTCGGATTGTGCTAAAATTTTTACATGTTCACAGCCCTTCTTCTCTAAAATGGTGGCAATTCCTCTGGCCCCAGAGAAAGCACATATATCTCCACGGCTATTTAAAATTTCTTCGAAGGCCTCAGCTTCGTGGCCGATCCATTCAATGGGACCTTCGGGATTGCCTCTCGTAAAGTTTTCTTCACTTGAGAAGGCGCCGACCCTGGCGAAGCAAGCTTTTAACTTCTTAACACACTCTATAGATTTGTTATAACATCTCTTCTTGAATGAACGAAGCTCTTCAACAGTTACTTCTAGGTGATCTGCCCATTGGTCGCTGAGTTCTCGCCTTGTTTCTTCAAGTATGCGTTCTTCCTTGGCTCTGGCCAGTTGTTTCCGAAGATCTTCAATTTCTCGTTTCTGAGCTTCAGCTTGACCCTTAAAAGCAGCTTCGTCTTCCTTTATTTTATTTAGCAATGAGTATAATATTTTATCTTTTTCAAGGCCTTCGTTCCTCAGTTCAATTACTTCGGAATGAAGGTTACCCAGGGCTATAGCACACCCTTCGTCTTCAGCATCTTTTTGTGCCCTAAGGGCATTGCTAAGTATCAGGCCCTGCAAAGAGAAATATATGTGTGTCAATAAATTTAAACAAACAAAAGATTTTTTGGTCTCAACAAAGAATACAAGGATCCCATTTGTCGCACCTTTAAGCTATTATAGGCCAGGCTGTCGGCCAGATCGTTCTTCGACAGCACAGAGAGCCCGTCTTCTAAGGTTGGGAATCCGAAGCTCTTGCTCATCTCCCGGCAGACAGAAATTTCCTTGCTGTCAGGGAGACAATACAAAAAGTCTTCTTCTCCACTACCATTGAATATTAACGCCCCCATTGGATACTTCAGTTTCTGGGCGTAGTGTTGGGCTTCTTGCTCTTCTTTTTCTGATAATTTTTTCCCCGAAGCATGACGAACAATATAATCACGAACTTTGGAGGATGCTTCGGGGACAACGACACCGATTTCTTCAACAGATGTTGGCTTTGTTATTTTTTCTTCATCAGTTTCCAAGGATTTTATCTTTACGGGCTCTGAGGACCCAGCTTCGGTTTCAATTTCCTGCTCTGGAGTTTTTGTATCAGAAATTTCGGTTGTTGTTTTAAGAGTGGCAGCAGCCTTCTTCGGAGGTGTGCTTGAAGATTTGATTGTTTCCAATACATCTAGCACATTAACCATTCTCTTTCTTTTCGGAGTCACTACTGGCACTTTTTGATTTTTTACTGTCTCAACATTTGCTGCAGGACTCACAATTTCTGATACTTTTTCTTCAGATGGTTTTTTCTCTTCTTCAATTTTTTCTGTGGATGGCGCTTCGGCCATTTCTTTGGTTTCCGGTAGCAAAATCTTCGGTTCTTCCAATTCTATCCTTTTTGGCGCTTCGGCTATTTCTGCAGCTGCTGGCGGCGTGGCTGGTTTGGTTGGCTTTTTAGCCTCGGTGGCCGAAGAAGATTTTCCGGTAAACTCGGGCACCGAAGCTGGTTCGATATAGCGCGGCCGGTGTGTGAGGACCTTTATTTTCTTTCTTTCAGGTTCTGGCTCGCTAGGAGCAGTTGCAGCTTCTTCTTTTGCAGAGGTTGTGTTTTTTCTCTTCTGCCTTCGAATGGGATAGCAATAGTCAGGGTAGACAAACCCAATTGCATCAAATACCCGATTCAGCCTCTTCTTTTTTCGGCCTCCGAAGGCTGCTGACATCGCAGTATCTTCGGCCTTCGAATAAGCACCAAGCAGCTCATCACTTAAATTTTCAATGCTTTTTAACCAGTCATCATCTGGCTCAGCAAATTTATCTCCGAACTTGAAGGTGTACTTCAGTCTCACAAGTCCACCTTCGTCGGCCTCTTTTATGGTTTCTTGTGGCATTTCCCATTTCTCCGCGAGCGGCCATACCCGGAAGGCAATATGCTCTTGTACTAAATCTCTCGTTCCAATAAAAGAGCAGACAACGCCGAAGGCCCTCTGGCATTCTTCGGCAGCTTCACTCATTTCAACCTTCGGCCTCCGAAGGCCGAAGCTTTGCCAAATAGGGCGCATAATTATACCTTTGATATCTTCTCGTACTGACAGGTCATTCTTCACATAAAACCATTCTGTCATCCAGTCTCCGGGCCATCTCTTCCGAAAGGTTGGCACGGGACAGCTTGACCCGGACCGAGAAACGAAACTGTAGCAGCCAAAATTATTGTGATACTGTTCCTTACCCCAAGGTTTTGTCTCGTATGATAATTCATGTATATTACAGAAGCTTTTTGCATCAGGCTTCAGACCTTGGCTTCTCACGGCCCACACGAAGATATTCAGTCTTATGATTGCCTCGGGGGTAAGTTGGTGAAGATAGACTTCGAAGATTTTCAGCACCTCCACAACGAAGCTGCTCAAGGGGAATCGTAGTCCAGCTTTCAAAAAGCTTCGGTATACTACGACTTCATTCTCTTCAGGGTGTGGACAAGTTTTTTCCCCTTCGTCGGCCCTCACAATGGACAAATCCCGGAAATACCTTCCTCTCATGTTGACAAGATGATTCTCTTTGATAGTTGATTTACCATAAACCGAATGGCTTGGTCGCCAGGGACGATCTTCGGAGTCTTCACCATCACTATCCACATCATAACTGTCACTGTCACCAGTATCTTCAGACAAACCTTCCAGAATCTCCTTGGTGATTTTTTCTGTATTGGTCTTTGACATCGCTAAAAGAACCCCAAGTTTTTCTCTTCGTCAAGGCTCAGCTTCGTCTCAGCAGCAGCCTTCTTATCTTCAGACATCTTCGGAGACACTAAAAAACTGTTTTCAAAGTCGAAGCTTCAAAACTAAAAGCTTAGCAAATCTTAGTGCACAAGAGCTAAAAATTGAGTGAGCGGGAGCAGATGGCCAGAGAGCGTGTCAATGAGTTTGCGGTATGACCA
>NW_023367132.1:0-51005 GCF_902167145.1 Zea mays
CGGAGTCTGGGGCACCCTCCTTACAGGTTGTCGTGGGCAGGGCAAGTGCAGGCAAGATCTGCGGAGGCGGGGGCATGGTGTACCATGGTGGACGTCCTCCTTACAACCTTATAGAGTAGTAGTAGATTGATAAGCCTGACACATAACGAATTTTCTGTAAGAAATAAGGATGGAACTTATTACTAATGATGTCTATCAAAACGGAACTTTTTTCCTACAGAAAGCAGAGCTGCTATCTAACTTTCTAACTTGGCTGAACTGACAGCATAGTGACAAAATTCATTGGCAATAAGGTGTCTTAGAAAAACAATCTGAATCCAACAATATTGGACTCTTGTAGAAAACAATTTCAAGGACACATGCTTTAGTGACCATGCAATAATTTAAGGCTTCTTTGAAGAACGACAGGATATTGCACATTGCACTAACATATGGCCAATGTTGGTGAATAAAATGAGTTTCTTTCCTTCTATAAATAATCCCCTGTCACTTATACACACTAACCATCCACTACAAAGGGCGATGTAAGCTTAACAAAATTAAGCATAAAATCAGTTACTACTATTTGTTAAGTTGAATGGGTAAACTAAAAACAATTACTACTTGTCATTTGGTTGTAAATAAAACAAGATAGAATTCCTTTCTAAAAAGCTAAATAATACTTCATGAAATTGGGCATGAAAACTAACAATACAATGCTTGACATATTTATATTATTTAAGAAACAAGTTCAGCTCACTTGAGTTAGCACATCTCAACTATCGAATAGGGCAGATGAAAGGCTTGCTATGGCCATACAATATCATGGTAACAAAAAGGCAGAGTTAAGATAAAAGTATAAAAAAGGGCATACCTTTGATAGAGTTTGCAGGAAACAATGCTTTCATGTCTAAAGGACACAATGCAACATCATCACTGAGCTGGCGGAGCCTCAGAATGAAATAAAGCACAGTTGAGTAATTACCCAAAATCGAATCTCTGTCACCGAATTCCTGCATTTTGTTCCTCCCTTCCTGTTCCATCTAATCATAGTATTCACGCTCCTCTGCAGAAAGATCAATATAACAAGCCAAAACAGTTTTGGAGGGAAGTTCAACCATGCTCTTGTTTCCATCGTCCATCTCTTTGATTCTCCGCAATGAAATAGCACCTAAGAGGTTCTGGAATAAGCACACAAAAGAAACTCGAAATTTGTGAGTGAAAGATAAGTATTTTTAGATCACTTTGAGCATGCACTGTTTAAAACACCAAATTAATCGATGTCCTATATGGTGAAAATTAAGAAGACAGGAAAATTCAGGTCAACTTACTTGCAACCGTGACAATCCAGTCTTACTTCCTTTCTCTAAGGGGTGCTGGATCAAGCTCTGCCAGCAGCTCTTTATTGAGAAAGGCTAGAATCTCAAAAATGCCATGAGGGTGTATAAATCAAATGAGTTGTTCTGAATGGGTTGTCCCAGTGACCACCCACCGCCTCTCTGCATTCAGAGCGATAACCGCCTTCGTCTGTCGTGCTGCAGAGTTCTTGATCACATGGGCTTCATCCAGGATCACACGAAACCACTCGATATCCTTCACCGGTGAGTCCTCCTGCTCAAATTCTGTCCCCCAGATGCTGTAGGTGGTAAGAACGAGGTCGTACTTCAACAGCTCCTTCTTATCTCTCGTCCGCTCGCCATGGTACATGTAGACTTTCAGGCTGCCTGCTTTCAAGTACTCCTCCAGTTGTGTCACCCAAGATGAGAACACCGAGGGTGGCAGACCACAAGTGTGGTCCGCGACCCCTCCCTCCGTCCTCAACCTTCCTCCTCTTGCTCCCTCTAGCCTTCTTCGCACCCACATTGCGAGCTTTAGTCCTTCCAATCAATGACAAGAGTGTAAGTGTCTTCCCTAGCCCCATATCATCAGCGAAGATCCCGCCCTTTAACAGCGACGGTCATTTCTCCGTCTTTTGATTGGTAAGCACGTTCTCGAATCCCCCATCTTCACCTTCTTGCCAGAAGGGGCGGCAGGTCGGCGGACTCCTCCCGGTGCACCATCCACCCCAGCGCCTCCTTCTGGTGTCCGAAGAGCTCGGATAGCACGACATCCCGGGCGGGGTCCATGGGCTGAGTCTGATTCTTCCTTTCTTTCCCCCACAAGCGAGAAGAGCTTATCGACGTCGTGGTCGCGGTCCGGCTTCTTGAACTGCTCCATGACCGCGGCCGCCTGGGAGAGGGCGAACTCGAGGTGGTCGACATGGATGAGGTCGATGTCGGCCTCGTGGAGGGCGACCTCGACGATGGACGGCAGCGGCGGGGCGCGCGAATAGGTGGACCTGGCAGGGGAGGCTGTAGGCGTTGGGGTTGATCTTCGAGCCCGACCAGGGCATGATGCCCTGCGCCGCGACGAGGTGGAAGTCGAGGAGCGGGGCGAGCACCGCTGCGAGGGCGCCTAGGAGGTGGTCGACCTGGTCGTTGCGGGCGTTAAAGATGGCGATGGCGTTGTTGTCGTACCGGTTGAGCGGCTGGTGGACCAGGCCGACGGTTTCGCGGCGAGGGATTCGCGGCGGCGGGATCGCAGGCGCGGGTGGGATCGCAGGCGAGGGCAGTCTACACTGCCCCCTTAATAGTTAGTAGAGATATGTTGAGAAAGAACAGGGCATATGCCCATTAACGTTTTACACCAGGAGCAATACCATAGGTGCAAGATCAGAGATAAGACACGGTCTTGATCATCTAAGTGGCCAAGAGCCAAGTGCAACAAATCAATATACTATTAAGGCCTTAACATAACAATGACTTTAAAACAACATTAGAGATCCATAATGTGCGTCCTACAAGCTAAAGCTCAAGCAAACCTATGAACAGGTTGTAGAAAACAAGATAGTATTGTTTCCATAAGTTGCGAAGCAACAAGGGTATGGTGAAACACAGGGCAGGGCCTGTTAGTACCAAACAACTTTCTCCTAGGCGTAATCACAATCAAATACAACCTAGTTATGACAATGAAGAAGACATTGACTTATACTAACTTGCATCATATAAATTTTCCTCAACAGAATTAATTTTAAGACTGAAATGGTTGACCATGCTTCAGCGAAGTTGCTTACATGTGTATAATGGAGTACGTAACAATTAACAACTATTCTGATAATGTAAATTCATTATACACATGCAATACAGTGTATGAACAACCAGCCTATAAATGTCAATGAGGTAGAAAATTACTTCGCAAGGTGTTGCACTTGCTGTACTATAATGCCAAAGAGCAATCAACTTTATCTGTTCCTATATAAACTATCAGATTGCATTCTGCAATATAGAAGTGTTGATATTCTAGAAAATACATGCACTGAAGACTACAACACTGCATATCTAAAGCTTGCAACAGCAATACTCATGCACAGCTAAGCATATCAGCATTCCTTCCCAGCACGCATGTTCACTCAAAGCTTATGACTATAAGCACTGATGCCAACTACAGATAGTCAAACAGATATTAAGTGTACAATGACAAGCAGGAGTGTCAGCATGACTGGCATACTTGTAAAGTCAAGATCTCCCATAGCATACATGAAAGGAATGGAGGCAAATGTGCCCAGAGTTTGACAGGAATCAACCAAACATGGTGAGAGCACCTAGAGGGGGGGGGTGAATAGGTGATCCTGTAAAACTTAAGCTTATAGCCACAAAAACTTGTTAATTGTTAGCACAATAAATGCCAAGTGACTAGAAAGGAGTCTCAACAAAACACAATACCACAAGAGATCAATCACAGAGATGACACAGTGGTTTATCCCGTGGTTCGGCCAAGAACAACGCTTGCCTACTCCATGTTGTGGCGTCCCAACAGACGAGGGTTGCAATCAACCCCTCTCAAGCGGTCCAAAGACCCACTTGAATACCACGGTGTTTTGCTTGCTTTTTCTCAATCCCGTTTGCGAGGAATCTCCACAACTTGGAGTCTCTCGCCCTTACAATTGAAGTTCACAAAGAACACAGAGCAAAGGGGGAAAGAGCAACGCACACAAGACTTCAAAGATCAGAGCAACAACACGCACACAAGTCGCAACAAGAGCTCGCAACACAACTCAAAGAGTTCGCAACTCAACAAGAGCTCTAGATGCTATCACAATGAAACGAATGCGTGAGATCGATGTCTTGGTGCTTAGGAATGTTGTAGGAATGCTTGGTGTACTCCTCCATGCGCCTAGGGGTCCCTTTTATAGCCCCAAGGCAGCTAGGAGCCGTTGAGAACAAATCTGGAAGGTCATCCTTGCCTTCTGTCGAGTGGCGCACCGGACAGTCCGGTGCACACCGGACAGTGTCCGGTGCACACCGGACAGTGTCCGGTGCCCGATTCCTTTCCTTAAATAGCGAAGCCGACCGTTGGCAGACTTGGAGCCGTTGGCGCACCGGACATGTCCGGTGCACACCGGACAGTCCGGTGCCCCCTTCTAGCCGTTGGCTCGGCCACGTGTCCCGCGCAGATCGCGTGGCCGACCGTTGGCCCGGCCGACCGTTGGCTCACCGGACAGTCCGGTGCACACCGGACAGTCCGGTGAATTATAGCCGTACGCCGTCGGTGAATTCCCGAGAGCAGCCACTTCGCTCGAGGCAGCCTGGCGCATCGGACACTGTCCGGTGCACCACCGGACAGTCTGGTGCCCCAGACCGAAACAGCCATTTGGCTGTACACAGCCAACTCTTCTCTTTTCTTCTTCTTTCTGTTTCTAATACTTAGACAAGTATATTAGTACACAAAACCAATGTACTAAGACTTAGAAACATACCTTTGCTCTTGTTTTGCACTTTGTCCATCCATAAGCATGAATTCACATTTAAGCACTTGCGTTGGCACTCAATCACCAAAATACTTAGAAATGGCCCAACGGCACATTTCCCTTTCAATCTCCCCCTTTTTGGTGATTTATGCCAACCAACATAAAGCAACTAGAACAAGTGCAATATCACTTCAAATAAACTCAAATTTATTTTGATTCACTTTTGGCATATATGGATCATCCTTTGCCACCACTTGGTTTGTTTTTGCAAATCAAACTGAAATCTCTATCTCTAAGTCAAACACACATGTTGAAGCATAAAGAGAGTCTTTCCAAAAGAGATTGATCAAAGATTTCAAAAACTCCCCCTTTTTTTCATAATTAACACTTCTCCCCACAACAAGCCAAACTTTTGACAAGAGAGACAACAAAAGAGTTTTGACAAACCAAAAGCTCTATTCTACTTTTTTTTTAAAAAAAATCTCTCAAGTGGTAGCTGATCCATTTATCGCTTTGGCCTTGATTTTCTCCCCCTTTGGCATCAAGCACCAAAACGGGATCAATCGTGGCCCTTTGAACCCCATTGCCTCACCAAAATCTTCAATAAGAATACAAAGGCAATGAGAGAGCATGAGATGAACTTGGAATAAGTTACCCTCTCATCGGAGTGCAGTGGAAGTCTTTCATGGTCCAAGTCCACATTTTCCCTTTTAATTCTCCTTTGAGGCTAAAACCAGCAAACTCAAGCGTACGGTTAGTCTCAAAGGGTCAAGTTGTAACACATCTCCCCCTAAAACTGTGCATCACTTTGCAACGGACTTGTGAGGTCCAGGGAGTGTTTGTACAGCTTGAGCACCACAATAAGCAACAAAATGCATAATGTACATGATCAAAGGCATAAACACATGTATGCTACAATTCAATCCAAGTTCCGCGAATCTAGGACATTTAGCCCACTACGCAGCCTGCAAAAGGTCTTCTCATCTAGAGGCTTGGTAAAGATATCGGCTAGCTGGTTCTCGGTGCTAACATGAAACACTTCGATATCTCCCTTTTGCTGGTGGTCTCTCAAAAAGTGATGCCGGATGTCTATGTGCTTTGTGCGGCTGTGTTCAACAGGATTTTCCGCCATGCGGATAGCACTCTCATTATCACATAGGAGTGGGACTTTTGCTCAGATTGTAGCCAAAGTCCCGGAGGGTTTGCCTCATCCAAAGTAGTTGCGCGCAACACTGTCCTGCGGCAACATACTCGGCCTCAGCGGTGGATAGGGCAACAGAGGTTTGTTTCTTAGAGTTCCACGACACCAGGGACCTTCCTAAGAATTGGCACATCCCTGATGTACTCTTCCTATCGACCTTACATCCAGCATAGTCGAAATCTGAGTATCCAACCAAGTCAAAGGTAGACCCTTTTGGATACCAGAGCCCGAAGCAAGGCGTAGCAACTAAATATCTTAGAATTCGCTTCACCGCCACTAAGTGACACTCCTTAGGATCGGATTGAAATCTAGCACACATGCATACGCTAAGCATAATATCCGGTCTACTAGCACATAAATAAAGTAAAGACCCTATCATTGACCGGTATGCTTTTTGATCAACGGACTTACCTCCTTTGTTGAGGTCGGTGTGTCCGTCGGTTCCCATCGGCGTCTTTGCGGGCTTGGCGTCCTTCATCCCAAACCGCTTTAGCAGATCTTGCGTGTACTTCGTTTGGGAGATGAAGGTGCCGTCCTTGAGTTGCTTCACTTGGAACCCAAGGAAGTAGTTCAACTTGCCCATCATCGACATTTCGAATTTCTGCGTCATCACCCTGCTAAACTCTTCACAAGACTTTTGGTTAGTAGAACCAAATATTATGTCATCGACATAAATTTGGCACACAAACAAATCACCATCACATGTCTTAGTAAAGAGAGTTGGATCAGCTTTCCCAACCTTGAAAGCATTAACAATTAGAAAGTCTCTAAAGCATTCATACCATGCTCTTGGGGCTTGCTTAAGTCCATAGAGCGCCTTAGAGAGCTTACACACGTGGTCGGGGTACCGTTCATCCTCGAAGCCAGGGGGTTGCTCCACGTACACCTCCTCCTTGATCGGCCCGTTGAGGAAAGCGCTCTTCACATCCATTTGGAACAACCTGAAAGAATGGTGAGCGGCATATGCTAGCAAGATGCGAATAGACTCTAGCCTAGCCACAGGAGCAAATGTCTCCTCAAAGTCCAAACCTGCGACTTGGGCATAACCTTTTGCCACAAGTCGAGCCTTGTTCCTCGTCACCACCCCGTGCTCGTCCTGTTTGTTGCGGAACACCCACTTGGTTCCCACAACATTTTGCTTGGGACGAGGCACCAGTGTCCAAACTTCATTGCGCTTGAAGTTGTTGAGCTCCTCCTGCATGGCCAACACCCAGTCCGGATCTAGCAAGGCCTCCTCTACCCTGAAAGGCTCAATAGAAGAGACAAAGGAGTAATGCTCACAAAAATTAACTAATCTAGATCGAGTAGTTACTCCCTTACTAATGTCACCCAAAATTTGGTCGACAGGATGATCCCTTTGAATCACCGCTCGGACTTGGGTTGGAGGTGCCGGTTGCGCTTCTTCCTCCATCACTTGATCATCTTGTGCTCCCCCTTGATCACACGTCTCCTTTTGATGAACCTGTTCATCGTCTCGGGTTGGGGGATGCACCATAGTTGAGGAAGAAGGTTGATCTTGCTCCAATTGTTCCTGTGGTCGCACATCACCAATCGCCATGGTGCGCATAGCGGCCGTTGGAACGTCTTCTTCATCTACATCATCAAGATCAACAACTTGCTCTCTTGGAGAGCCATTAGTCTCATCAAATACAACGTCGCTAGAGACTTCAACAAAACCCGATGATTTGTTGAAGACTCTATACGCCTTTGTATTTGAGTCATAACCTAACAAAAACCCTTCTACTGCTTTGGGAGCAAATTTAGAATTTCTACCCTTCTTCACTAGAATGTAGCACTTGCTCCCAAATACACGAAAGTACGATACATTGGGTTTGTTACCGGTTAGAAGCTCATATGACGTCTTCTTGAGGAGGCGGTGAAGGTAGACCCTTTTGATGGCGTGGCAAGCCGTGTTCACGGCTTCCGACCAAAAACGCTCGGGGGTCTTGAATTCTCCAAGCATAGTCCTCGCCATGTCTATTAGCGTCCTGTTCTTCCTCTCTACCACACCATTTTGTTGTGGTGTATAGGGAGCGGAGAACTCGTGCTTGATCCCTTCCTCCTCAAGGAACTCCTCCACTTGAAGGTTCTTGAACTCGGACCCGTTGTCGCTCCTTATCTTCTTCACCTTGAGCTCAAACTCATTTTGAGCTCTCCTGAGGAAGCGCTTGAGGGTCCCTTGGGTTTCAGACTTATCCTGCAAAAAGAACACCCAAGTGAAGCGGGAAAAGTCATCAACAATAACTAGACCATACTTACTTCCTCCTATGCTCAGATAAGCGACGGGTCCGAAGAGGTCCATGTGTAGCAGCTCCAGGGGTCTTGATGTGGTCATCACATTCTTGCTGTGATGTGCTCCTCCCACTTGTTTACCTGCTTGACAAGCTGCACAAGGTCTATCTTTTTCGAATTGTACGTTAGTCAAACCTATCACGTGTTCTCCCTTTAGAAGCTTGTGAAGGTTCTTCATCCCCACATGTGCTAAGCGGCGATGCCACAGCCAGCCCATGCTAGTCTTAGCTATTAAGCATGCATCTAGAACGGCCTCCTCTTTTGCAAAATCAACTAAATAGAGTTTGTCGTCTAATACACCCTTAAAAGGTAGTGAACCATCACTTCTTCTAAAGACAGACACATCTATATTTGTAAATAGACAGTTATATCCCATGTTGCATAATTGACTAACAGATAGCAAATTATATCCCAAGGACTCAACTAAAAACACATTAGAAATTGAGTGCTCGTTTGAGATTGCAATTTTACCTAATCCTTTTACCTTGCCTTGATTCCCATCACCGAATATAATTGAATCTTGGAATCCTTATTCTTGACGTAGGAGGTGAACATCTTCTTCTCCCCCGTCATATGGTTTGTGCATCCGCTATCAATAATCCAGCTTGAACCCCCGGATGCATAAACCTGCAAGGCAAATTTAGGCTTGGGACTTAGGTACCCAACTCTTGTTGGGTCCTACAAGGTTAGTGCAAATATCCTTAGGGACCCAAATGCAAGTTTTGTCTCCTTTGCATTTAGCCCCTAACTTCCTAGCAACAATCTTCCTATCCTTTCTACAAATAGCAAAGGAAGCATTTAGGGCATGATAAATTGTAGAAGGTCCATGAACTTTCCTATGGGCATTAACAACATTTCTCCTAGGCATATTGTGAACAACATTTCTTCTACCAACCTTTCTATCATGCACAACATGAGAATTAGAAGCAGTCATAGCATAAGAATCATAAGCATGTGAATCAAAAGCATCATAACTTCTAAAAGCATTTCTAGAATTTTTTCTATCATGATACAAAAAGGCATGGTTCTTTTTAGCACTAGTAGCCATAGGGGCCTTCCCTTTCTCCTTAGCGGGAATGGGAGCCTTATGGCTTGTTAAGTCCTTGGCTTCCCTCTTGAAGCCAAGTCCATCCTTAATTGAGGGGTGTCTACCGATCGTGTAGGCATCCCTTGCAAATTTTAGTTTATCAAATTCATTCTTGCTAGTCTTAAGTTGGGCATTAAGACTAGCCAGTTCCTCAGTTAGTTTGGAAATTGAAACTAAATGATCACTACAGGCATTAACATCGAAATCTTTACACCTAGTGCAAATCTCAACATGTTCTACACAAGATGTTGATTTACTAGATTTTTCTAGTTTAACATTTAAATCATCATTTATGCTCTTTAAACTAGCAATTGAATCATGACATGTAGACAACTCACAAGAAAGCATTTCATTTCTCTTAATTTCTAATGCAAGTGATTTTTGTGCTTCTACAAATTTGTCATGTTCTTCATACAACAAATCCTCTTGCTTTTCTAAAAGCACATTCTTATCATTCAAGGCATCAATCAATTCATTAATTTTGTCTATCTTAGATCTATCTAAACCCTTGAATAAGCATGAATAGTCTATGTCATCATCATCACTAGACTCATTATCACTAGAAGAAGCATAAGTGGAGTCTCGAGTACTCACCTTCTTCTCCCTTGCCATAAGGCATGTGTGACGCTCGTTGGGGAAGAGAGATGACTTGTTGAAGGCGGTGGCGGCGAGTCCTTCATTGTCGGAGTCGGAGGAGCAATCCGAATCCCACTCCTTTCCGATATGTGCCTCGCCCTTGGCCTTCTTGTAATTCTTCTTTTCCCTCTTGTTCCCCTGTTCCTGGTCACTATCGTTATCGGGACAGTTAGCGATAAAATGACCAATCTTACCGCACTTGAAGCATGAGCGCTTCCCCTTTGTCCTGGTCTTGCTTGGCTGCCCCTTGTGACCTTTTAGCACCGTCTTAAAGCGTTTGATGATGAGAGCCATCTCTTCATCATTAAGTCCGGCCGCCTCAATTTGTGCCACCTTGCTAGGTAGCGCCTCCTTGCTTCTTGTTGCTTTGAGAGCAAGAGGTTGCGGCTCGTTGATCGGTCCATTCAAGGCGTCGTCCACGTACCTTGCTTCCTTAATCATCATTCGCCCGCTGACGAATTTTCCGAGTACTTCCTCGGGCGTCATCTTCGTGTACCTGGGATTCTCACGAATATTGTTCACGAGATGAGGATCAAGAACGGTAAATGACCTTAGCATTAGGCGGACGACGTCGTGATCCGTCCATCGCGTGCTTCCGTAGCTCCTTATTTTGTTGATAAGGATCTTGAGCCGGTTGTATGTTTGTGTCGGCTCCTCGCCCCTTATCATCGCGAATCGTCTGAGCTCGCCCTCCACCAACTCCATCTTGGTGAGTAAGGTGACATCATTCCCCTCATGCGAGATCTTGAGGGTGTCCCAAATCTGCTTGGCATTGTCCAAGCCGCTCACCTTGTGATACTCGTCCCTGCACAAAGAGGCTAGCAACACAGTAGTAGCTTGTGCATTTTTATGGATCTGTTCATTAATAAACGAAGGACTATCCGAGCTATCAAATTTCATTCCACTTTCCACAATCTCCCAAATGCTTGGATGGAGAGAAAATAGGTGTGTACGCATTTTGTGACTCCAAAATCCGTAGTCCTCTCTATCAAAGTGAGGAGGCTTGCCAAGTGGAATGGGGAGCAAATGAGCATTTGAGCTATGCGGAATGCGCGAATAATCAAAAGAAAAGTTTGAGTTAACCGTCTTTTGTTTGTCGTAGTCGTCGTCCTTGTGGGAAGAAGTAGACTCGTCGCTGTCGTAGTAGACGATCTCCTTGATACGTCTTGTCTTCTTTTTCTTCCCATCTTTACGTCTGTGGCCCGAGCCAGAGTCGTTGGATTTGTCATCTTTTGGCTCGTTGACGAAAGACTCCTTTTCCTTGTCGTTGATCACGATTCCCTTCCCCTTAGGATCCATCTCTTCGGGCGGTTAGTCCCCTTTTTGAAGAGAACGGCTCTGATACCAATTGAGAGCACCTAGAGGGGGGGTGAATAGGTGATCCTGTAAAACTTAAGCTTATAGCCACAAAAACTTGTTAATTGTTAGCACAATAAATGCCAAGTGACTAGAAAGGAGTCTCAACAAAACACAATACCACAAGAGATCAATCACAGAGATGACACAGTGGTTTATCCCGTGGTTCGGCCAAGACCAACGCTTGCCTACTCCACGTTGTGGCGTCCCAACGGACGAGGGTTGCAATCAACCCCTCTCAAGCGGTCCAAAGACCCACTTGAATACCATAGTGTTTTGCTTGCTTTTTCTCAATCCCGTTTGCGAGGAATCTCCACAACTTGGAGTCTCTCGCCCTTACAATTGAAGTTCACAAAGAACACAGAGCAAAGGGGGAAAGAGCAACGCACACAAGACTTCAAAAGATCAGAGCAACAACACGCACACAAGTCGCAACAAGAGCTCGCAACACAACTCAAAGAGTTCGCAACTCAACAAGAGCTCTAGATGCTATCACAATGAAACGAATGCGTGAGATCGATGTCTTGGTGCTTAGGAATGTTGTAGGAATGCTTGGTGTACTCCTCCATGCGCCTAGGGGTCCCTTTTATAGCCCCAAGGCAGCTAGGAGCCGTTGAGAACAAATCTGGAAGGCCATCCTTGCCTTCTGTCGAGTGGCGCACCGGACAGTCCGGTGCACACCGGACAGTGTCCGGTGCCCGATTCCTTTCCTTAAATAGCGAAGCCGACCGTTGGCAGACTTGGAGCCGTTGGCGCACCGGACATGTCCGGTGCACACCGGACAGTCCGGTGCCCCCTTCTAGCCGTTGGCTCGGCCACGTGTCCCGCACAGATCGCGCGGCCGACCGTTGGCCCGGCCGACCGTTGGCTCACCGGACAGTCCGGTGCACACCGGACAGTCCGGTGAATTATAGCCGTACGCCGTCGGCGAATTCCTGAGAGCAGCCACTTCGCTCGAGGCAGCCTGGCGCACCGGACACTGTCCGGTGCCCCAGACCGAAACAGCCATTTGGTTGTACACAGCCAACTCTTCTCTTTTCTTCTTCTTTCTGTTTCTAATACTTAGACAAGTATATTAGTACACAAAACCAATGTACTAAGACTTAGAAACATACCTTTGCTCTTGTTTTGCACTTTGTCCATCCATAAGCATGAATTCACATTTAAGCACTTGCGTTGGCACTCAATCACCAAAATACTTAGAAATGGCCCAAGGGCACATTTCCCTTTCACATGGTCCCCTAGGTATTTCACAGAATAGAACATGTTCCTTGCACCCAAAAATATATGGAATTTTGAGATAAATGAAGGAATTCAGAAAGCAGAGGCACCCAGTATTTCTAGCAGTGCCTACAACAGAGCATGGTCTAGCTACTTATTGTCCTTTACTGGTGGCACTACACAGAAGGAACCACAAAACAGTTCTCTTGAAGGTCACACTTCCTAGTAAGGAACCCTTGCTCCGTAGGTGATCAGACAGTCCATAAACATCTTTGATGAAACCAGCAACATGATATTATAGATCCTACCCCAACATAAGATGCCATGACACAAAACACACGAACAAAAGGAGAGATGCCACACTACAGCAGACAGAAGCACATGGCAGATGAACCCAAGAAAGATGAACCACATCACCAGAGAAGAACAATACTAAAGGCTCGTTGTAGCACAGGCAGCCAAGCACACAAAAGGCACAAAAGGCAAAAGCATATTGAAGAAAGTTTTGACTAAACTCACCTTGAGAAATTGAAGGCCGATCAGCAAAAGCGCGGGGAGGGGGGAAGAGGCGGTCTTGTCCCTATCGTACACCGTGGAGGAGCAGCCCAGCACCATCTCCTGAACCTTGAACACGATCTGCTGGTCCGAGATGTTGGTGTGGTCCTCGGTGACGGCGAAGTCCCACATCATGGTGGGCGCGTCGACAGGGATCTCGACGTCAGGAGACTTGCGGCCATCGGCGGTGAAGTCATCCAACTTGGGGTGCATGACGGTCTCGAGGTCGCCGTTGGCGGTGACGCGCACTTGGTGAGAGCACCTAGAGGGGGGGTGAATAGGTGATCCTGTGAAACTTAAACTTATAGCCACAAAAACTTGTTAAGTGTTAGCTCAATAATCGCCAAGTGGCTAGAGAGGAGTCTTAACAAAACACAATACCACAAGAGATCAAACACAGAGATGACACAGTGGTTTATCCCGTGGTTCGGCCAAGACCAACGCTTGCCTACTCCACGTTGTGGCGTCCCAACGGACGAGGGTTGCAATCAACCCCTCTCAAGCAGTCCAAAGACCAACTTGAATACCACAGTGTTTTGCTTTTCCTTTCAATATCCCGTTTGCGAGGAATCTCCACAACTTGGAGTCTCTCGCCCTTACACTTGAGATTCACAAAGAAATGCGGAGTAAGGGAGGGAAGCAACACACACAAATCCACAGCAAATATGCGCACACACACGGCCAAGAATCGAGCTCAAAAGACTATCTCAAAGTTCTCACTAGAACGGAGCTCGAATCACTGAGAATGACAAACAAATGTGCAAAGACTGAGTGTGGATGATCAAGAATGCTCTAAGGTTGCTTCGTATTGTCCTCCATGCGCCTAGGGGTCCCTTTTATAGCCCCAAGGCAGCTAGGAGCCGTTGAGAGCAAATCTGGAAGGCTAACCTTGCCTTCTGTCGTCGGGTGCACCGGACAGTCCGATGCACATCGGACACTGTCCGGTGCCCGATTTCCTTCCTTAAATAGCGAAGCCGACCGTTGGCAGACTTGGAGCCGTTGGCGCACCGGACATGTCCGGTGCACACCGGACAGTCCGGTGCCCCCTTCTAGCCGTTGGCTCGGCCACGTGTCCCACGCAGATCGCGCGGCCGACCGTTGGCCCGGCCGACCGTTGGCTCACCGGACAGTCCGGTGCACACCGGACAGTCCGGTGAATTATAGCTGTACGCCGTCGGCGAATTCCCGAGAGCGGCCACTTCGCTCGAGGCAGCCTGGCGCACCGGACACTGTCCGGTGCCCCAGACCGAAACAGCCTTTTGGCTGTACACAGCCAACTCTTCTCTTTTCTTCTTCTTTCTGTTTCTAATACTTAGACAAGTATATTAGTACACAAAACCAATGTACTAAGACTTAGAAACATACCTTTGCTCTTGTTTTGCACTTTGTCCATCCATAAGCATGAATTCACATTTAAGCACTTGTGTTGGCACTCAATCACCAAAATACTTAGAAATGGCCCAAGGGCACATTTCCCTTTCAATCTCCCCCTTTTTGGTGATTTATGCCAACACAACATAAAGCAACTAGAATAAGTGCAAAATCACTTCGAATAAAACTCAAATTTATTTTGATTCATTTTTGGCATATATGGATCATCCTTTGCCACCACTTGGTTTGTTTTTGCAAATCAAACTCAAATCTCTATCTCTAAGTCAAACACACATGTTGAAGCATAAAGAGAGTCATTTCAAAAGAGACTGATCAAAGATTTCAAAAACTCCCCCTATTTCCCATAATCAACACTTCTCCCCACAAGAGGCCAACTTTTGACAAAAGAGACAATGCAAAAGCTCTATTCTGACAAAAGAGACAATGCAAGAGTTTTGACAAACCAAAAGCTCTATTCTACTATTTTCAAAATTTCTCAAGTGGTAGCTGATCCATCTATTGCTTTGGCCTTTATTTTCTCCCCCTTTGGCATCAAACACCAAAACGGGATCAATCTTGGCCCGATAACCCCATTGCCTCACCAAAATCTTCAATTAAGAGCAAATGGCAATAAGAGTTCATGAGATGAACTTGGAATAAGTTACCCTCTCATCGGAGTGCAGCGGAAGTCTTTCATGGTCCAAGTCCACCTTTTCCCTTTCAATTCTCCTTCGAGACTAAATCAAGTAAACTCAAGCATATGGTTAGTCTCAAAGGGTCAAGTTGTAACACAACTCCCCCTAAATATGTGCATCACTTACACAAGGACTTGTGAGGTCCAGGGAATGTTTGTACAACTTGAGCACCACAATAAGCAACAAAATGCAGAATGAACATGATCAAAGGCATAAACATATGTATGCTACAATTCAATCCAAGTTCCGCGAATCTAAGACATTTAGCTCACTACGCAGCCTGCAAAAGGTCTTCTCATCTAGAGGCTTGGTAAAGATATCGGCTAGCTGGTTCTCGGTGCTAACATGAAACACTTTGATATCTCCCTTTTGCTGGTGGTCTCTCAAAAAGTGATGCCGGATGTCTATGTGCTTTGCGCGGCTGTGTTCAACAGGATTTTCCGCCATGCGGATAGCACTCTCATTATCACATAGGGGTGGGACTTTGCTTAGATTGTAGCCAAAGTCCCGGAGGGTTTGCCTCATCCAAATTAGTTGCGCGCAACACTGTCCTGCGGCAACATACTCGGCCTCAGCGGTGGATAGGGCAACGGAGGTTTGTTTCTTAGAGTTCCACGACACCAGGGACCTTCCTAAGAATTGGCACGTCCCTGATGTACTCTTCCTATCGACCTTACATCCAGCATAGTCGGAATCTGAGTATCCAACCAAGTCAAAGGTAGACCCTTTTGGATACCAGAGCCCGAAGCAAGGCGTAGCAACCAAATATCTTAGAATTCGCTTCACCGCCACTAAGTGACACTCCTTAGGATCGGATTGAAATCTAGCACACATGCATACGCTAAGCATAATATCCGGTCTACTAGCACATAAATAAAGTAAAGACCCTATCATTGACCGGTATGCTTTTTGATCAACGGACTTACCTCCTTTGTTGAGGTCGGTGTGTCCGTCGGTTCCCATCGGCGTCTTTGCGGGCTTGGCGTCCTTCATCCCAAACCGCTTTAGCAGATCTTGTGTGTACTTCGTTTGGGAGATGAAGGTGCCGTCCTTGAGTTGCTTCACTTGGAACCCAAGGAAGTAGTTCAACTCGCCCATCATCGACATCTCGAATTTCTGCGTCATTACCCTGCTAAACTCTTCACAAGACTTTTGGTTAGTAGAACCAAATATTATGTCATCGACATAAATTTGGCACACAAACAGATCACCATCACATGTCTTAGTAAAGAGAGTTGGATCGGCTTTCCCAACCTTGAAAGCATTAACAATTAGAAAGTCTCTAAGGCATTCATACCATGCTCTTGGGGCTTGCTTAAGTCCATAGAGCGCCTTAGAGAGCTTACACACGTGGTCGGGGTACCGTTCATCCTCGAAGCCAGGGGGTTGCTCTACGTACACCTCCTCTTTGATCGGCCCATTGAGGAAAGCGCTCTTCACATCCATTTGGTACAACCTGAAAGAATGGTGAGCAGCATATGCTAGCAAGATACGAATTGATTCTAGCCTAGCCACAGGAGCAAAAGTCTCCTCAAAGTCCAAACGTGCGACTTGGGCATAACCTTTTGCCACAAGTCTAGCCTTGTTCCTTGTCACCACCCCGTGCTCGTCTTGTTTGTTGCGGAACACCCACTTGGTTCCCACAACATTTTGCTTGGGACGAGGCACCAGTGTCCAAACTTCATTGCGCTTGAAATTGTTGAGCTCCTCCTGCATGGCCACCACCCAGTCCGGATCTAGCAAGGCCTCCTCTACCCTGAAAGGCTCAATAGAAGAGACAAAGGAGTAATGCTCACAAAAATTAACTAATCGAGATCGAGTTGTTACTCCCTTGCTAATATCACCCAGAATTTGATCGATGGGATGATTCCTTTGAATCATCGCTCGAACTTGGGTTGGAGGTGCCGGTTGCGCTTCTTCCTCCATCACATGATCATCTTGTGCTCCCCCTTGATCACATGCCTCCTGTTGATGAACCTGTTCATCGTCTTGAGTTGGGGGATGCACCGTTGTTGAGGAAGAAGGTTGATCTCGTTCATCTTGTTCCTGTGGCCGCACTTCTCCAATCGCCATGGTTCGTATAGCAGCCGTCGGAACATCTTCTTCATCTACATCATCACAATCAACAACTTGCTCTCTTGGAGAGCCATTAGTCTCATCAAATACAACGTCGCTAGAGACTTCAACCAAACCCGATGATTTGTTGAAGACTCTATACGCCTTTGTATTTGAGTCATAACCTAACAAAAAACCCTTCTACAGCTTTGGGAGCAAACTTAGAATTTCTACCCTTCTTCACTAGAATGTAGCATTTGCTCCCAAATACACGAAAGTAAGATACATTGGGTTTGTTACCGGTTAGAAGCTCATACGACGTCTTCTTGAGGAGGCGGTGAAGGTAGACCCTGTTGATGGCGTGACAAGCCGTGTTCACGGCTTCCGACCAAAAGCACTCGGGGGTCTTGAACTCTCCAAGCATCGTCCTCGCCATATCAATGAGTGTCCTGTTCTTCCTCTCTACCACACCATTTTGTTGTGGTGTGTAGGGAGCGGAGAACTTGTGCTTGATCCCTTCCTCCTCAAGGAACTCCTCCACTTGAAGGTTCTTGAACTCGGACCCGTTGTCGCTCCTTATCTTCTTCACCTTGAGCTCAAACTCATTTTGAGCTCTCCTTAGGAAGCGCTTGAGGGTCCCTTGGGTTTCAGATTTATCCTGCAAAAAGAATACCCAAGTGAAGCGGGAAAAGTCATCAACAATAACTAGACCATACTTACTTCCTCCTATGCTTAGATAGGCGACGGGTCCGAAGAGGTCCATGTGTAGTAACTCCAGGGGTCTTGAAGTGGTCATCACATTCTTGCTGTGATGCGCTCCTCCCACTTGTTTACCTGCTTGACAAGCTGCACAAGGTCTATCTTTTTCGAAATGCACATTAGTCAAACCTATCACGTGTTCTCCCTTTAGAAGCTTGTGAAGGTTCTTCATCCCCACATGTGCTAAGCGGCGATGCCACAGCCAGCCCATGCCAGTCTTAGCAATTAAGCATGCATCTAGACCGGCCTCCTCTTTTGCAAAATCAACTAAATAAAGCTTGCCGTCTAATACACCCTTAAATGCTAGTGAACCATCACTTCTTCTAAAGACAGACACATCTACATTTGTAAAAAGACAATTATATCCCATATTGCATAGTTGGCTAACAGATAGCAAATTGTAGCCAAGAGACTCAACTAAAAACACATTAGAGATAGAGTGCTCATTAGAAATTGCAATTTTACCTAACCCTTTTACCTTGCCTTGATTCCCATCACCGAATATAATTGAATCTTGGGAATCTTTATTCTTGACATAGGAGGTGAACATCTTCTTCTCCCCCGTCATATGGTTTGTGCATCCGCTGTCGATAATCCAGCTTGAACCCCCGGATGCATAAACCTGCAAGGCAAATTTAGGCTTGGGTCTTAGGTACCCAACTCATGTTGGGTCCTACAAGGTTAGTGCAAATATCCTTAGGGACCCAAATGCAAGTTTTGTCTCCCTTGCATTTTGCCCCTAACTTCCTAGCAACTATTTTCCTATCCTTTCTACAAATAGCAAAGGAAGCATTTAAAGCACAATAAATTGTAGAAGGTTCATTCACTACTTTCCTAGGAGCATGAATAATATTCTTTCTAGGCACATGATGAATAGTATTTCTTCTAGACATATTTCTATCATGCATACAGGAAGAACTAGAAGCAACCATGGCATGAGAGTTAAAGTCATCATAAGCATAATAACTCCTATAAGCATTTCTAGTTTGTCTCCTATCATGATACATAAAAGCATGGTTCCTTTTAGTACTTTTAGCCATAGGGGCCTTCCCTTTCTCCTTGGCGGAGATGGGAGCCTTATGGCTTGTTAAGTTCTTGGCTTCCCTCTTGAAGCCAAGTCCATCCTTAATTGAGGGGTGTCTTCCAACCGTGTAGGCATCCCTAGCAAATTTTAGTTTCTCAAAATCACTTTTGCTAGTCTCAAGTTGGGTATTAAGACTAGCCACCTCTTCATTTAATTTAGAAATGCAAGCTAGGTGTTCACTATAAGCATCAATGTTAATATCTTTACACCTAGTGCAAGTTATAACATTCTCTACGCAAGAGTTAGATTTACTAGCAATCTTAGCATTCAAGTCATCATTAATGCTCCTTAAGCTAGAAATTGTCTCATGGCAAGAAGATAATTCACAAGAAAGCATTTCGTTTCTTTTAACTTCTAAAGCATGAGATTTTTGTGCTTCTACAAATTTATCATGTTCATCATATAACAAATCCTCTTGCTTTTCTAAAAGCCTATCCTTTTCATTCAAGGCATCAATTAACTCATTAATTTTGCCAATTTAATTCTATCTAGACCTTTAAATAAACTAGAATAGTCTATTTCATTGTCGTCACTAGAATCATCATCACTAGAAGAATAAGTGGTACTTTCTCGAGTACATACCTTCTTCTCCTTCGCCATGAGTCATGTGTGATGCTCGTTGGGGAAGAGGGACGACTTGTTGAAGGCGGTGGCGGCGAGTCCTTCATTGTCGGAGTCGGAGGAGGAGCAATCCGAATCCCACTCCTTTCCGATATGTGCCTCGCCCTTGGCCTTCTTGTAATGTTTCTTCTTTTCCCTCTTGCTCCCGAGTTCCTGGTCACTTTCATTATCGGGACAGTTAGCAATAAAATGACCAATCTTACCGCATTTGAAGCATGAGCGCTTCCCTTTGGCTTTGGTCTTGCTTGGTTGTCCCTTGCGACCCTTGAGCGCCATCTTGAATCTCTTGATGATGAGAGCCATCTCTTCATCATTAAGTCCGGCCGCCTCAATTTGTGCCACCTTGTTAGGTAGCGCCTCCTTGCTTCTTGTTGCTTTGAGAGCAAGAGGTTGCGGCTCGTTGATCGGTCCATTCAAGGCGTCGTCCACGTACCTTGCCTCCTTGATCATCATTCGCCCACTTACGAATTTTCCAAGGACTTCTTCGGGCGACATTTTGGTGTACCTGGGATTCTCACGAATATTATTCACCAAATGAGGATCAAGAACGGTAAAGGACCTTAGCATCAGTCGGACGACGTCGTGGTCCGTCCATCGCGTGCTTCCATAGCTCCTTATTTTGTTGATAAGGGTCTTGAGCCGGTTGTATGTTTGAGTTGGCTCCTCGCCCCTTATCATTGCGAACCGTCCAAGCTCGCCCTCCACCAACTCCATCTTGGTGAGTAAGGTGACGTCATTCCCTTCATGAGAGATCTTGAGGGTGTCCCATATTTGCTTGGCGTTATCCAAGCCGCTCACTTTGTTGTATTCATCCCTGCACAAAGAAGCTAGAAGAACAGTAGTAGCTTGTGCATTCTTATGTATTTGCTCATTAATGAACATGGGACTATCGGAACTATCAAAGTGCATTCCACTTTCTACAATCTCTCATATACTAGGATGGAGAGAGAATAGGTGACTACGCATTTTGTGGCTCCAAAATCCGTAGTCCTCTCCATCAAAGTGTGGGGGCTTGCCGAGTGGAATGGAAAGCAAATGTGAACTTGAACTATGCGGAATACGAGAGTAGTCAAAAGAAAAGTTCGAATTGACCAGTTTCTTTTTCTCGTAGTCGTTGTGGTCGTCGTCCTTTTGGGAGGAAGTAGACTCATCGCTGTCGTAGTAGACGATCTCCTTGATGCGTCTTGTCTTCTTCTTCTTCCCATCTTTGCGTCTGTGACCCGAGCCCGAGTCGTTGGACTTGTCATCCCTTGGCTCGTTGACGAAGGACTCCTTCTCCTTGTCGTTGATCACGATTCCCTTCCCTTTAGGATCCATCTCTTCGGGCGGTTAGTCCCTTTGTGAAGAGAACGGCTCTGATACCAATTGAGAGCACCTAGAGGGGGGGTGAATAGGTGATCTTGTGAAACTTAAACTTATAGCCACAAAAACTTGTTAAGTGTTAGCCCAATAATCGCCAAGTGGCTAGAGAGGAGTCTTAACAAAACACAATACCACAAGAGATCAAACACAGAGATGACACAGTGGTTTATCCCGTGGTTCGGCCAAGACCAACGCTTGCCTACTCCACGTTGTGGCGTCTCAACGGACGAGGGTTGCAATCAACCCCTCTCAAGCAGTACAAAGACCAACTTGAATACCACAGTGTTTTGCTTTTCCTTTCAATATCCCGTTTGCGAGGAATCTCCACAACTTGGAGTCTCTCGCCCTTACACTTGAGATTCACAAAGAAATGCGGAGTAAGGGAGGGAAGCAACACACACAAATCCACAGCAAATATGCGCACACACACGGCCAAGAATCGAGCTCAAAAGACTATCTCAAAGTTCTCACTAGAACGGAGCTCGAATCACTGAGAATGACAAACAAATGCGCAAAGACTGAGTGTGGATGATCAAGAATGCTCTAAGGTTGCTTCGTATTGTCCTCCATGCGCCTAGGGGTCCCTTTTATAGGCCCAAGGCAGCTAGGAGCCGTTGAGAGCAAATCTGGAAGGCTAACCTTGCCTTCTGTCGTCGGGTGCACCGGACAGTCCGGTGCACACCGGACACTGTCCGGTGCCCGATTTCCTTCCTTAAATAGCGAAGCCGACCGTTGGCAGACTTGGAGCCGTTGGCGCACCGGACATGTCCGGTGCACACCGGACAGTCCGGTGCCCCCTTCTAGCCGTTGGCTCGGCCACGTGTCCCACGCAGATCGCGCGGCCGACCGTTGGCCCGGCCGACCGTTGGCTCACCGGACAGTCCGGTGCACACCGGACAGTCCGGTGAATTATAGCCGTACGCCGTCGGCGAATTCCCGAGAGCAGCCACTTCGCTCGAGGCAGCCTGGCGCACCGGACACTGTCCGGTGCACCACCGGACAGTCCGGTGCCCTAGACCGAAACAGCCTTTTGGTTGTACACAGCCAACTCTTCTCTTTTCTTCTTCTTTCTGTTTCTAATACTTAGACAAGTATATTAGTACACAAAACCAATGTACTAAGACTTAGAAACATACCTTTGCTCTTGTTTTGCACTTTGTCCATCCATAAGCATGAATTCACATTTAAGCACTTGTGTTGGCACTCAATCACCAAAATACTTAGAAATGGCCCAAGGGCACATTTCCCTTTCACTTGGTACAGGAGGTCGTTCTCCGAGGCTCCAACACGGCGAGGAGGCGACCCCGATCTCTTGCGACGCGTCGAGTATGCCTCAGAGGGAGCGAACCCCGAAGAGGAGCAGGCGCTGCAGCCGAGAGGGAGCGGACCCCAAAGAGGAGCAGGCGCTGCAGCCGAGCTGAGGGGCGCGCGGTGGCTTATCGGGGGCGCACAGGGGTGAGCTCTGACACGTCGAGAGGAGAGACGAGGTGGGACGAGGGGTTTCGGCCATGGGCGGCGGCAGTTGCGAATTGCAAGACGGCGGTGAGTCAGTGGTTTTCGACATGTGCGAGCCTTGGGTTCCTCTCCCTCGTGTGCGCTGAATCGGGCGAGGTTGAGGTCGTGCACAGGGAGCGTGCGGAAGTGGCAGAGCTAGCGGCGGTTGAGGTCGTGGGGGAGGAGGTCACGGGAGTGGAGCTCGTGCGTGCGGCGCCGTCGCAGAAGCAAAGGTTGCCGAAGAGGATGACAGGCATCGTTCGCATAGGGAAGCTGGGTGCGAGGGACACTGGGTCGCACCAATCGCTGGGCCACACGAATCGTTGGGCCGCACAAATCGTAGGACACATGCGCTGTTATAGGTTTGTTTAATTAGTGCCATATCGGCTATTGAGAGAGATGAAACGTATCTTATAAGCGTTTTTGTGGATTGACTATTGCTCACTCCGACTCCTCCTGCTCTGGTGCTGCACCAAGATAAGTTTTTTTTTGTCGTCGCGTGTACGACTCTGGCGGCAGAACGGCAGAACACGTCGTTGACAGAACACGTCAGAGGCAGACTACTATTGCTTACTTAATAAGTAGTAGAGATTAAGCAGGATAATTAGCTCTCAATTTTATTCCTAAGATAATCATTACAGGGAGAGCAATCTTAAAGGCAAGCAATGAATGCATGAAAAAAAATATATGGTATAAGGTTGTATAAGCTTCAGATATGAAAAAGTAACAAAAGATATATAATAATAAAGACATGTACATTCGGAAGCTCTTACTGACACGAAATAATATCATATACAAATTTCGGAAATGACCGACCCATTTGATAGACACGGTGTTTATCTATTTATAGGGATCGAGCTCCTAATCTCATATACAATTATAGTAATGCTTCACTACATTTCCGATTTTTCACTATACAGTCATGCCGCACACGTCTTCCGTCTTCTCTAGCTCAAGGATTTCTTTTGAACGCCGCTTTTAAACAAAGGTCCTTGCAATTCTTTTATACATAATCTATAATTTTCGGATCTAAACATTTAAAAAAAAACTCCGATAGACAAAGTCAAAAATCTGACAAAATCTAATATATATTGACATAACAAATTCATATTTTTCTATAGTTAGATAAGAAAAAAAATACTAATATATTACAACACAAAGACAATTAATAAATTATAGATAAATTATAAGAGAACAGATATAATGTGTCTGTGCCACACGGCTAGCACATCGCCTGATGCGACTCTAATTTTCAGGCACCTGACGGTTAGGAAAAGTGGGAAATAAAAGCCACAGCCACAGTTTGTTTTTAGATAATGGAAATAGCCACAGTTTGTATCGTCACAAATTACATACCAGAGGTTTATCGGAGGAATATATGTTGGCAATTGTTATTAACAAAGAAATAACAGTATAAGTGAAATGGTATAAATGGAACCATCTGACTCCCAAGTCCCAAATAGAGAACCGAGGGGCAGCATCATCAGCATTGGATTTGCTTCTGACTGGGTGCTGACTCTGCAGAAGACGAGGGTGTCGCGTTGGGCCAAGGTGACCATGAGCTCGCAGTACCTGTTTACGACATGAGCTCGCAGTACCATCTGCTACCTTGCCATCCGGGCGAGCACATCCAAGTTCAGGTGCTCCAAGTGGGCATGCTGCAACCACGGCTCCTCGTTGTGCCACTGCCACGCCACCAAGCACACTGGCAGTGGCTGCACAATGTTCAGATCAACCATGTACAGTACAGGTGTAAGAACCCTCACAGCACACACCCGTACCCTCTAAAACCAGACTAACAAGCAGTCACTTTTTAGCTGAGAACAACCAACCTCGACTTAAATGTTTAGCCCTCAATTGGTACTAGAGCGAGGAGATGAACAAGTCCTCGAGCTCCATCCATGCTGCACAAATGTAGCTCATCGTCCGCCAACGACGAATCTCCAGAAACACTTGGAGAGATCCCATCGTTGTGATGGTTCCGTAAAGCCCAAGCTCCTTACGCTCTCACCCACACTCAATCCATGGCTAGAGGTAGAAGAAGAGTTGAGAACACAGCACTACACAAGCACAAGTGCAGGAAAATGAACTGCCTTCTCTATTGCATTGCCTAGAGTATTTATACAATACTAGTAACAACTATAAGGTACACTAGTACATGGGTGATCTTAGCCCGAACTACTCCTGTATGCCTGGCTGATGCATGCCACTACATATAGATTGGCCTGTTGCCATACTACTACAGCACCCTGGATTGAAAGCAAGAGAGCTGACCAAATGCCAACTCCACGCTACAGCAAAATAACCAAGGAGAGCAGCAAATTTTCTCAGACCTAAATTGCAGTCAGATAACGAAGTTCAGAAAAGAAATTAGATTGCAGACATTCCAAGAATCGAGAGCTCGGACCTAGATGCCCATCCTGTCTACAAACTACAGCAGACAGCTAGACACCAGTCCTCTCGGGCTCTCGGCATACTTGTGGAGTTGTGTTTGAGGAAAAAAGAATTTCTTGGAGCTTGAAGCTACAGAAGTACATAAAAATGCAGACCACACAGCAGAGCACTTAAGAAAGGTATACCTGCCAGCAACAAGCACAGGACGGAAGCACATATTTCATTTAGAAACATGTCTTGGCCAATATTCTTACTTTCTTCAAAGAAAGACAGTAAAGGTATGAGACATTCCATACTCTAATTAGCCTCACGTAGGACTAATTGCCACATGAAAAGTAAAAGCCATAGCCACAGTTAGTTACTTCATTCTGTCGGAGAAATACACATTGGCAATTGTTCACAATCAAGGAATGATATAACAAGTGAAATAGCGGAGCAAATGCAAGCGGAAAAAGACAGGGAACCGCGGGGACAACAGCATTAGCTGACGCATTCGCTTCTGACTTGGTCCTGAACTCTGGAGCTTCAAGAGGAGAGAGCGTCGCGTTGGGGTGACATCGAGGTGCCTGTTTAGAACATAAAATGTTTTAAATATTGAGAAACTCATCAATTGTGCTGGAAAATGAATAAGTAGAACCTGTACCTTCTCATTCATTTCAAGTGGCAAGTCTAAAGAAGCAAGTTTGGTATTAGTAGATGTGCTTCCAGCGAAGGTGCGAAATCTTTGGCCAGCTTTCCCCATCAGGTTCTTGGCAGTTCTTCTTCAAGACGGGACAACACCATATAGCTATGCGCTGGAGGGAGGATGGCAGATCAGGTAAAGATGCTACGTTGGGGCAACGCCCTATATGAAGACTCTCTAGACTTGAGAGAGATTTAAGATTTCTTGGCAGGGACTCCATTTCGCAAAGCGAAAAATCCAGGCGCTTGACAGATGAGAGATTTGCAGGTTCTTCAAATGAAAATGATGGCTCCTTGCAATCTAAAAGAGTAAGATTTGGTGGGGCTGTAAACCCTTCAGCCATTAGCATGTGGTTGAGCAATACAGAGCTACTAACCGTGAGCGATTCCTGGACACGAAACTGTGAGATGCACTTGGCAGTGAGGTTTGCAACATCTACTAAACTTAGGTGCTTAAGGTGCAGGGAAGACAAGCCTTCAACAAAGCAAAGATCAGGGAGACCATTTAGATCTAATAATTCAAGGGAGGTCAGGTGGCCAATCGACAAGGATGGGGAGCTTCTGCAGACATCAATGGAAAGATGTTTCAGATGTGGCAAGCCATTAATGAACGAATCAGCTGCAAGAATGCAGCCACGGATGCTGAGATTGCTAGCAAGGTTCAACGGCATTAGTTCTGCTCCACGTGCTAGCTCTAAAGAAGGACAATCCCAACAGTGAAGAATGGAAAGAGATGAAGCAACACGTAAGCCCCCCAGTGACTTGAGACACCAACAACCACTTAGAATCAACATGTCAAGGTTTGTCAAATGTTGAAACACCTCTTCTGATGGAAGTGTAGTTAGTGCCATATTATATTCCAATTCTAAAGTTGCCAGTGAAGTGAGGCCTTCAAGGCAAATAGCTAAAGCTTCATCTATAATATTGCATGACGAAAGGGAAAGTTTACAAAGTCCTAATGGTAGAACCACTTGCAGCTCCATGGCCCTTCCATAAGTGAATCTTATCCTCTGCTCATGGCAAAAGAGCCATGCCTTGATGATGTTTTCTTTCATCCATACTTTATCTCCTTCCTCTAGACCACTTTCAATAATTTGAAGATGCTTTGATATATCATCATCTATCATCAATGTCATCAACTGCTTAAGAGATGAATAGTCTTTCGACAGTACACTCCTAACACTAGATCCTGAATCCACCTCCCACATCAATGAAAGTTTAGATGCCAGGTGGTTTGCCATCATTATATTTTCCCTAGAGTCATGTTGTTCGAGCTGATTTTTGGTGACAAAAGTAAGCAGGGGGAGGCCACAAATTGACAACTTTGTAAGGCTTGGTGGAAGACATGGTAATGTCTTCAGTTTTGGAACGTCCAACAGCAACAGTCTAGAACAATGCTGAAGGAGCTCTGTATCTGGTGGTAAGCCTTCTAGCAAACTGCAATTATTAAGCTCAAAACGTTCCAAATTCTTAAAATAGGATCGCTCAAGTAACCACCCAGGATATGTGTCAGATTTGTAACCTTTGATTGTGAGCTTACTCAGTTGGGGTGGCGGTCGCAGACCCTCTAGAACATCCAAATGCAGAATATTCATTGCATCCATGCCATTCTCAGAACTCCACTCAAGTGTCAACTCTTTAAGGCGACTTTTCAGATATAGCTTCGACGCTAAGGCTTCATCCTTTCCAATAACATTCTCAAGATTTTGTACATGTAAACTGCCGCCAAGCTCATTCAAGTCCTTTAGCTGTCGCAACTCATATCCTTGCTTCTTTTGCACAGAAAAGACATATATCTGTTGTAAAGAAGTAAGCTTGCCAATGTTGGGAATTTGGTCCTTATACCCTCGCAGATACCGTAACTTACTTAAATTGCAAACTTTGTTAGGCAACCTCTCCACCATGCCGTTTAGCTGAAGTAGTTGTAAGTGCCAAAGAGCACATAATGATCTAGGCAATTCAAACACTGATGTTCTGGTGAGGTCCAAATACCGAAGGTGCTTCAGCTCACCAACAGATTTAGGTAACTTGTTGCTGTTGTAAAATGACAAAGACAATACGCGTAACTTCTTCAAGTTCCACAGCATCTGATCAAAAATAATACTTGCATTATCCATTAGTGAATCGATGCAGATAACAGTGCGTAAATGATGTAGCTTGTAGATAATTTCCTTATGCTTTTGCATACTTTCAACACGGACAGATAGATATCGAACAGTGCATGGTATCTCTGTCACATTATCATCTTCTAATCTAAAGCAGTCTTCTCTAGAGAGTGACTCTGCCAAATCATGAAGGATATCATGCATGATATAGTATGAATAATGTCTTTTAGAAACCAATTGGAAGAAAGATCCAGAGACCATATCATTGAAGTAATCCATCCCAGCCTCTTCCAATGTTCTCCTACTCAAATTGCATGAACCAACAAATCCTTCTGCCACCCAGAGGTGAACCAACTCATTAGGTTCATATCTATGACCTTTTGGAAACAAGCTGCAATACAAGAAGCACCTCTGGAGACGTGGATCTAACTTCTCGTAACTCCACAACAGAGATGTGAAGGGATCACTTAAATCTCCAAGCTTTAGAGCAGCTTTCCATTCAGCAATATCCTTTTTCCTGCACAATCGGGAACCCAGAACTTTTGCTGCCAAAGGACATTGCCCAAGCCTTTTAGCAATCTCCTCTGTAGTGTGTTCCAACTTCGTGTGTAGGAGCTTGTCTTTGATTTCTGCTCCAGAGAAAGCATGGTGTTTAAAGAGAGCCAAGAACTCAGTATCATCCAAGTTTTTCAAATGAACGACTTGTTCACAGCAAACAGCGGCCGGAAGTGTCTCACATCGAGTAGTCACCAAAACCTTGCTCCCCGACTGTTTAGAGACTAATGGAGCAAGGAGTAGCTCCCACTCTGTCTCAGTATCAGATTTTTCAAACCAAACATCATCCAAGACAAGCAGGAATTTATGTGACTCTTGTAGTATATCACGTAATTTGCACTGGAGAGTATCGAGATTATCAACATGTGGGCACTCCCCCTTTTTTGCAGACTCCATGATCTCCCTTGTGTGACGATGGACATCAAGTTTGCGTGAGATACACACCCACATCCTGACATCGAAGCATTCTTCTATCCTTTTGTCGTTGTAGACATACTGTGCTAAGGTGGACTTCCCCATTCCTCCTACTCCAACAATGGCCAAACCCGAGAGTACTTAGCTGAGCTTGCCTGAGCAGTTGTTGTCTTGTCGAGAAGAAAATCTACTATATGATCACGATCCCTGTCGCGACCAAAAACCTTGGAAGTGGGAAGTGATGTGGTTGTGGGAACACTGGTAGGTGCTGCAGCTGGCCACTCGACGGTATTGCCATGTGGCAAACCAAGAAGATCTCGAAGTTGTTGGGCTTCTGTCAGGATTGCTTTGAGCTCGTTCATCTTGCTAAGTAGCCTTCTGTTTTGAGGGAGCAAGTTCCGCGCCCTGCTCAGAGCAGCATGAAAAGGCTTCATGACAGTAGTTGCAGTGGAGGAGCTTCCATGCTCTCCTAACAGGAGACTTTTTCCGCTCTTGGCCTTGCCCTCAAGGACATTGTACTCATGCTCGTCCAACAAGTCCTCGGCATCATAGTAGGCTTCTTTGAGACGCCGGAGCCATCCCTCCAGTATGCCCCTGTGGGGGCTCTTCTGGGCCGCTTGAATCACCAGCTCGAACTGTGGCAGGACAGTGGCTTCTAGTCGTTGGATCTCACGCACCATGTCCACACTGAGGTAAGCTGAAGCTTTAGTAAGAAGCTCGTTGACAATCGGCGATGCTGTCCACCTTAAGCCGGCGAGGGCCAAGTCGGCCATGAAATTGTATTGGTTTGTGCTTCCTCTTACTTTGTGAGCGAAATGAACAACATGAAGATGTAGGATGTATGTAGAATGGGTGAACGATGGAAAGCTGTTTTTTTTTCTTTTTTTCTCTGCAGAAGGCAAGCAGCTGATAAAGACCGCTACGGAGTGGAGAAAACCTGGGGTTGGAAAGACGCATAAAATTAGTGAATCTAGATGGGAAAACGGGGAAATAGCAGCTAACACAGCAAGCAGTGGAGATTGTAGATCTTACACCAAATAAAATAAATCGAGGGCGCATGGATCTGGTGTCGACAGGTGGGCGCAGTGGTGGAGTAGACTCTGGAACAAGCACAGCAAGCAGGGAAGCAGCTCCGTCGGGCAGGGAGCGCAGGAAGCCAGGAATACCGGATGGTGTTGCTGATTCCTGGCGATAGAAGATCTGTTTTTGTCGTAGATGAGACTGATGGTGGTGCTGACTGCTGAGAGTCCACTCGCCTTCCAGCCTTGCTGCTCGCTGGGAAAGGAAGGAGCGTGGAAAGAGTAATGAAGATCGTGGAAAGGGGACCTGGAGTGGATCTCGATGTGAAGGTAGGAGGCGACCTTTTTCACGAACTGGGCTAGCAATTCATCTGGCCCATAAAACAAACATCAAGGCATCGCGGCTACCGGGGCTTTTGTCGGGGAGGCGGGTGGTACTGCTAACGCGTTGCAGGGGAACAACATGTACGTACGCGTTAATGGGCTAAGAAGTTTAGTAGGCCTAATTTTATATGGGCTCTAATTAAATCCAGTGGAGTTCAAAGCCGATGAGTCGGGGGTGTCGCCCGTCGGTGTTTCGTACGTCAGATAAGTAAATTTACTGTATGTATTCTAAGCTCCGGAGGGTGCACGGATGGCACAAGATTTATATTGGTTTGGGCAAAACGTTCCTACTTTCAGTCATCGGTGGCTTACGCTATTGACACCATTAATGATCAAACTCGTAGTAGGGATTACAAGCAGTCGAGAGAGGCAGGAGAGGCTCCTAGATCTCTTATCAGGTTGGAAGTAGAGCATAAAAACTACAAGGTGGAGTCCTAGCTAATAAGTCTTTGGTTGGTGGGGTTTCGGCCCCCCTGGTCCTCGTCGGCGCTCCTCCTCCTGTTTGTCCTTGTGGGTTCATCTCCATCTGAAGGTGTCTGGTTGTCTCCAAGAGCTCTCTCCACCGACCTCCTGCCCTGAGGCGACCCTTTCCCTTTTGTAGGCTGGGAGAGGGGTCGGTCAGCGGTGGCTAATCTAGAAAGGAGTCGTAAGGCAGGGGTAAAACCAGTGTTTTACCCCGGGTGAGGCCACACGTACTCGTGGGGCCCGGGGCTGCCTGGCTGTCGCGTATTTTTATCGTGGTGGATGACATGAGGGCGGTGATGGTCCTAGGCTCCATCATTCTGGCTACGCCGACCCCTGGCTTCCGTAGCCTGGGCTTGGCGCGGCCCGTCTTGTAATGCCCTGTGGAAGGTCTATGCACTCAGGCCTAGTCCGATATGCCATAAGTGCACCGTAGACCGAGAGGCATGCGAGCCATTAATGTGCCACAATCCGGGGACTCGTAGGTCATGAGCATTATACGACCCGAGGGGCCCGTAGGTCATGACTGGGAAGCGGACCTGCGCCCACGCTATGGCTCGGTGCCAGGCGTGATTAATGCGGTCAGTCATTTATGGTGGGTCAGCCTGAGGCTAGGCGCGGGATCCACTCGGGTGGCTCCCTTCAAACACACCCAACTTCCCTTGCCAGGCCCTGCCATGCCTAGCCCCAGGCTCGGTGCCGCAGGGTTTGACTAGGGACGGGTCCTTCCAGGGTTGGCGCACCTACCTCTTCCGACTGACTAACGAGCCCTAGTGATCAGGAGCTCTTTCCTCAGCGTGCTCACTGACCGGTGGGTCCCAGGGACCGGGGTTCATTCCCCTGACAAGCTGACTTAGTATCTTCTAGATTAAGTACTTGGGGTCCGAACTACATTCAGATTCTAGGGGCTAGCTTGAAACTAGGTTCTACAAAGTTAAGTTACATGGTTCAGAGGATTGAATACAATGAAAGCAAATGCCTTAAGGGAACGTTGCTAGTCCCAGACCATGTTCTGGATGGTCCCTGGCCTCGTGAAGGTCTCGGACCTCCAAAGTTGCCAAAGCTCTAGGAAGAAAGGAAAAGGAAAAGAAATCCGATAACCATAGTTGGAGGTGTATGAAAGTAGCCTAGAGGGGGGGTGAATAGGCTACACCTGAAATTTCTCACCAAAAACTTCGAGATAATGTCAAATTTCAAGTTGCACTGGTGCAAACTGGTTCAGTTGGTATTATTCCTAACTGAACAGGTTGAGCCTGCTCAACTTAGATTAGATAAATAGTTACACGAATAGCATGAAGTAATGAGAAATTCTTTCTTATATCTTGCCCTAGAGAAGATCCACTCGAATGGGTGTCAAATCGATGTGAACCGAGTCCACAAGATTTACACACAAATAAAAAATGACTGACCAACAATTTAAAGCACTTCTCAAGAACACAATAAGAACACATGATTTAACCCAAGGTTCGGCAAACACCACAAAAGTGTCCTACTCCTCGTTGAGGAGCCCACAAAGGGCCGGGTCTTTTCCAACCCTAATCCTCCTTAAACCGATCACCAAGGTCAAGGCAATCTCTTCTTAACTTAGCTCAACGAGCGGGTGATACAAACTTCTTGGGTCGTCCACAAAATTGGAGACTCCCAAGCAACCACTATGTCACACCCGGATTTAAGGGACAAAGTCGGGTGCATCTCATACATGTGCCAAAGAAGACAACATATATAGTAGCAGAGTGTATAGATATAAATGTCACAATAACATCAGAGTACTTATTATATAGCGGAAGTCTTACAAAAATAAAAGATAAATATAAAACGAACTAAATCCATCCTTGGCGCCAATAAGTCAACTGGAAAACGCCACCTAGATAAGATCAAACTCCTCGTTGTGTGGCTCCTCCTGAACCACCTATTCTTCTCCTGTGGGGGGTGAGACAGCAAGGGTGAGCTCACACATGATCATAGCTCAACAAGTTGTGGGGAAACCAGTGTGCATGAACTCACCAAAGGTGGGAGGTCATGTGATGTGTAAGACTGATCAACAATAGGGGTTAAAGCTGAGCATTGCTTTTAATAAGTTGATCAAATTTTATTAGCACTTACTAAATGTAAGTGAATACCAAACCATAATAAGAATAATAGAACAAAATTAATAAATAATCCCATGCAATGAAAATGATAAATTGAATTTAAGTTCCATAAATTAATCATGTGAGAGTCCTGAGCTGCTCATGACCGTGAGCTCGGCTAGTATACCAGTTTTACACTCTACAGAGGTTGTACCCTGTACCCACAAGTCATGTTACTCATCTGCCAAGGGAGCGCGACTCCCATACACCTCTACCAAGGAAGCGAGGCAGGGCAACACTACGAGGCCTTTACAAAGTTCCACTAGCTTCCGAAAACCCACTATAGTTATGGGAAGAGCACTTGCAAGAATTCCCCGTCTGACCGCCATCGCAGCAAAATCAACCCGAGAAACTCCCTGCGTGCAACTCCCCTACTGCCCTTACCCCTTTCGGGTAAGGTAGTCTTCCACTAGCTTTCCTAATTAGTTAGCCAAGGGCATCCCATTCCACCCTTGTGGTGGCACGTGTTTCTCAAGTTAAGCTCCATGTTCCAATTAACATTAATGATCTTGACACCAACATAAATAAGATAACAAAATAATTGGAACATGGATATAATGAAATGTTAACCCAAACCATGTAAAGCAATAGCAAAACTACCCAAATGATTCAGGGATAACAAGGTAAAGAGATAAACAGTCTAGGGTGACCTATCGGGTCCCATCAAAATTAAGCCTATGCATGGTAAATGATTATAAAGAACATTATTGGGTAAATAAAAGTGGTCAAGGGCACAACTTGCCTTCAATGAGCTCCTACTCGGCAACTTTAATCTGCTGGGCACTAGGATCCTCAGTCACAGGCTCTTCTACTCGCCACAATACAAACAAGCACAGTATAAAGGAGAAATTAACATCACACCAAACATGTAACAAAATACATAATAAAAAACTACACATTAAAATAAGAACCTAGGAACAGGGAATCATTAATTTTGGAGTTATGGATTTTAAATTATGAAATTTCAAAGGTTTTATATGCTTGATATATGGTTAAGTGAGAAATAATTTTCTTACTGTTTTCATGTCAAACAGAGACTCTAAATGATAAACAATAATATTACAAAATTTTAGAAACTGGAATGGAGTAATTTGGACTAAAAATGAATTTTCTATGAATTTTACAAGTTCTAGCACTTATTTATCTATTAAAAATCCATTTATAATTTAATTTCTCTGGTTTTATAATATTCTGGACTGGACCTCAATTTCTGGTAATCACAGAAGCTCTGGCGTAAAAGAAACTGAGACACAGGCGACATACAGGGTGGACCGCGGGTTGATAACCCAAAACCCCAGGGGCTCTTTAGAAAACCTACCAGTGCAAAAGGGTATCGTGTGTTCACAGCCGTCCGATCCCAAACGGGGCGCTAGGATTAGATAGTCAAACTGAAACGCCCCAACATCATCACTGCCACCTGCGGCAAGATCGACGCCCCTGATTTGCTTGCGATCCCGACACCCGCCCGCCCGCACGATCCCCGATCAACACGCTAGATCCCAAAACGACGAAGGGGGATCTGGAATCTGATCATGACCACCCGTCCGAGGATCAACGGTCAACACGATATCAGAGTCGGGATCTAATCTAACCATTCGATGCGAAGTTAATGGCCCCGAGCTATCTTCTTCCCTAGGCCCCCATGCACGGCGGCGCGACACGGCCCGTGGAGCAAAACTCACCGGCCCGACCTAAAATCGCACCCTGGCGCGCTACACCTAACGCTGTGTAAGCCTATGCGACGAAGAGGGGCGCACGCACTCGAATATGGACGACTTACCCCGACAGAGGTGGCATAACGACCTGGCGACGACGCGATTCAACTTGGCGGCGGCGGTTGTAACTTCGGCGAGGAAATTGGCTAGACCACGCTGGCTCCCCCGGTTCATTACGTCGCGACACCAATCTCTGGATCCAGGCGGATCCCTCTGGCCAACCGAAACGCATCGAGCGACCCCGAGGCCTGAGCTC
Organism: Zea mays; assembly: GCF_902167145.1. Taxonomy (NCBI): domain Eukaryota; kingdom Viridiplantae; phylum Streptophyta; class Magnoliopsida; order Poales; family Poaceae; genus Zea; species Zea mays. The sequence continues at coordinate 34,669 of NW_023367132.1, forward strand.
CACGACGGCGGCAAATCCGATTCCTCCCAGCACCGACACACTCGTAACAAGGCTCCTGGCCGTCGAGAAATTGGGAAGGGGCTGACTGCGGTTCATGGCGCACCATATAAGCGCGAGATTGGCTGGGTCTGGTAACAGATTTCGAGATCAAGGTGCAGCTCCGCCATTACCGGCGTGGTGGTTGAGTGGGGGAGCCTGACAACCCCGGCCCACACCATGGTGAGGACATCGCGGCTCCGAGCGCGGATGGTGAACGACTGAAGGATAGGGCCCACGCATCAGTGCCGTTGGAGGGAATGGGTAGCGGGACCCCGCGGTCAGTCAACCAGGGAGCTGGCCGCGCGCCAGTCAAGTTGGGCTGAGCGTGCATGAGAGGGGAGACGAAAGATGGGCCGACTTGATCGCTTTGGGCCCAATCGAGTTCTTTTCCATTTTTATTTTCTTTTCATTTGAATCTCTAGTTTGAATTTGAATCCTGTTATGAACTTCACCTTTGAGTCAAATGTACAAACTCAAATCTGTATAAGAATAATATATATATATATATTATACTTATTTTTATTCACCTAGTAATTTCTCTTCTTCTCTTTTTTTCTACATTCTTGAATTTTCCTTTAAACTCCACTTTGGACATTAACATATTTCTTTTTACATTATTTTTTATATTATGTCACAAAATGCACACCACATAAAACCTCAGCATGATGCACAATTTAATGGCATGACTTTTATTAATCCTTTATTTTTAAATGAGGTGTTTCACATGTGAAAATGAATAGAGAGTGCACATGTGAGAGCACCTAGAGGGGGGTGAATAGGTGATCCTGTGAAAACTTAAACTTATAGCCACAAAAACTTGTTAAGTGTTAGCACAATTATTGCCAAGTGGCTAGAAAGGAGTCTCAACAAAACACAATACCACAAGAGATCAATCACAGAGATGACACAGTGGTTTATCCCGTGGTTCGGCCAAGACCAACGCTTGCCTACTCCACGTTGTGGCGTCCCAACGGACGAGGGTTGCAATCAACCCCTCTCAAGCGGTCCAAAGACCCACTTGAATACCATGGTGTTTTGCTTGCTTTTTCTCAATCCCGTTTGCGAGGAATCTCCACAACTTGGAGCCTCTTGCCCTTACAATTGAAGTTCACTAAGAACATAGAGCAAAGTGGGAATGAGCAACGCACACAAGACTTCAAGAGATCAGAGCAACAACACGCACACAAATCGCAACAAGAGCTCGCAACACAACTCAAAGAGTTCGCAACTCAACAAGAGCTCTAGATGCTATCACAATAAACGAAATGCGTGAGATCGATGTCTTGGTGCTTAGGACTGTTGTAGGATTGCTTCGTATCACCCTCCATGCGCATAGGGGACCCTTTTATAGGCCCAAGGCAGCTAGGAGCCCTGAGAACAAATCTGGAAGGCCATCTTTGCCTTCTGTCGTCGGGCGCACCGGACAGTCCGGTGCACACCGGACACTGTCCGGTGCCCGATTTCCTTCCTTAAACAACGCGGTCGACCCGTTGTAGATGTGGGAGCCGGTTGGCGCACCGGACATGTCCGGTGCACACCGGACAGTCCGGTGCCCCCTTCCGACCGTTGGCTTGGCCACGTGTCCCGCGCAGATCGCCGCGGCCGACCGTTGGCCGGCCCGACCGTTGGCTCACCGGACAGTCCGGTGCACCACCGGACAGTCCCTGGTGAATTTTTAGCCGTACGCCGTAGCAAATTCCCGAGAGCGACCTCTTCTCGGCCGAGGCATCCCTGGCGCACCGGACACTGTCCGGTGCCACCACCGGACAGTTCCGGTGCCCCAGACCGAAACAGCCTCTTGGCTGTACACAGCCAAGTTCTTCTCTTCTCTTCTTCTTTCTGTTTCTACCACTTAGACAAATATATTAGTATACAAAACCAATGTACTAAGACTTAGAAACATACCTTTGCTCTAGATTTGCACTTTGTTCATCCATGAGCATTGATTCACATTTAAGCACTTGTGTTGACACTCAATCACCAAAATACTTAGAAATGGCCCAAGGGCACATTTCCCTTTCAATCTCCCCCTTTTTGGTGATTTATGCCAACACAACATAAAGCAACTAGAACAAGTGCAAAATTACTTCAAATAAAACTCAAATTGATTTTGATTCAATTTTGGCATATATGGATCATCCTTTGCCACCACTTGGTTTGTTTTTGCAAATCAAACTCAAATCTCTATCTCTAAGTCAAACGCACATGTTGAAGCATAAAGAGAGTCATTCCAAAAGAGATTGATCAAAGATTTCAAAAAACTCCCCCTATTTCCCATAATCAACACTTCTCCCCACAAGAAGCCAACTTTTGACAAGAGAGACAATAAGAGGACAATAAAAGAGTTTTGACAAAACAAAAACTCTATTTCTACTGTTTTCAAAATCTCTCAAGTGGTAGCTGATCCATTTATCGCTTTGGCCTTTATTTTCTCCCCCCTTTGGCATCAAGCACCAAAACGGGAACAATCTTGGCCCTTTAACTTCATTGCCTCACCAAAATTTTCAATAAGAATACAAAGGCAATAAGAGTCTAAAGATGAACTTGGAATAAGTTACCCTCTCATCGGAGTGCAGTGGAAGTCTTTCATGATCCAAGTCCACCTTTTCCCTTTCAATCCTCCTTCGAGACTAAATCATCAAACTCAAGCACATGGTTAGTCTCAAAAGGGTCAAGTTGTAACACATCTCCCCCTAAACATGTACATCACTTTTGCAACGGACTTGCGAGGTCCAGGGAGTGTTTGTACAACTTGAGCACCATAATAAGCAACAAAATGCAACAAGGAACATGATCAAAGCATAAATACATGTATGCTACAATTCAATCCAGGTTCCGCGAATCTAAGACATTTAGCTCACTACGCAACCTGCAAAAGGTCTTCTCATCTAGAGGCTTAGTGAAGATATCGGCTAGCTGGTTCTCGGTGCTAACATGAAACACTTCGATATCTCCCTTTTGCTGGTGGTCTCTCAAAAAGTGATGCCGGATGTCTATGTGCTTTGTGCGGCTGTGCTCAACAGGATTCTCCGCCATGCGGATAGCACTCTCATTGTCACATAGGAGTGGGACTTTGCTCAGATTGTAGCCAAAGTCCCCGGAGGGTTTTGCCTCATCCAAAGTAGTTGCGCGCAACACTGACCTGCGGCAACGTACTCGGCCTCAGCGGTGGATAGGGCAACAGAGGTTTGTTTCTTAGAGTTCCATGACACCAGGGACCTTCCTAAGAATTGGCACATCCCCGATGTACTCTTCCTATCGACCTTACATCCAGCATAGTCGGAGTCTGAGTATCCAACTAAGTCAAAGGTAGACCCCTTTGGATACCAGAGCCCGAAGCAAGGCGTAGCAACCAAATATCTAAGAATTCGCTTTACCGCCACTAAGTGACACTCCTTAGGATCGGATTGAAATCTAGCACACATGCATACGCTAAGCATAATATCCGGTCTACTAGCACATAAGTAAAGCAAAGAACCCTATCATTGACCGGTATGCTTTTTGATCAACGGACTTACCTCCTTTGTTGAGGTCGGTGTGTCCGTCGGTCCCCATCGGAGTCTTTGCGGGCTTGGCGTCCTTCATCCCAAACCGCTTTAGCAGATCTTGCGTGTACTTCGTTTGGGAGATGAAGGTGCCGTCCTTGAGTTGCTTCACTTGGAACCCAAGGAAGTAGTTCAACTCGCCCATCATCGACATCTCGAATTTCTGCGTCATCACCCTGCTAAACTCTCACAAGATTTTTGGTTAGTAGAACCAAATATTATGTCGTCGACATAAATTTGGCACACAAACAAATCACCATCACATGTCTTTGTAAAAAGAGTTGGATCGGCTTTCCCAACCTTGAAAGCATTAGCAATTAAAAAGTCTCTAAGGCATTCATACCATGCTCTTGGGGCTTGCTTAAGTCCATAGAGCGCCTTAGAGAGCTTACACACATAGTCGGGGTACCGTTCATCCTCGAAGCCAGGGGGTTTGCTCCACGTACACCTCCTCCTTGATTGGCCCGTTGAGGAAAGCGCTCTTCACATCCATTTGGTACAACCTGAAAGAATGGTGAGCGGCATATGCTAGCAAAATACGAATTGATTCTAGCCTAGCCACAGGAGCAAAACGTCTCCTCAAAGTCCAAACCTGTGACTTGGGCATAACCTTTTGCCACAAGTCGAGCCTTGTTCCTCGTCACCACCCCGTGCTCGTCCTGTTTGTTGCAGAATACCCACTTGGTTGCCACAACATTTTGCTTCGGACGAGGCACCAGTGTCCAAACTTCATTGCGCTTGAAGTTGTTGAGCTCCTCCTGCATGGCCAATACCCAATCCGGATCTAGCAAGGCCTCCTCTACCCTGAAAGGCTCAATAGAAGAGGACAAAGGAGTAATGCTCACAAAAATTAACTAATCGAGATCGAGTAGTTACTCCCTTGCTAATATCACCCAGAATTTGGTCGACGGGATGATCCCTTTGAATCATCGCTCGAACTTGGGTTGGAGGTGCCGGTTGCGCATCTTCCTCCATCACATGATCATCTTGTGCTCCCCCTTGATCACACGCCTCCTGTTGATGAACCTGTTCATCGTCTTGAGTTAGGGGTAGCACCATAGTTGAGGAAGATGGTTGATCTCGTTCATCTTGTTCCTGTGGCCGTACTTCTCCAATCGCCATGGTTCGTTATAGCGGCTGTCGGAACATCTTCTTCAATCTACATCATCACAATCAACAACTTGCTCTCTTGGAGAGCCATTAGTCTCATCAAATACAACGTCGCTAGAGACTTCAACCAAACCCGATGATTTGTTGAAGACTCTATACGCCTTTGTATTTGAGTCATAACCTAACAAAAACCTTCTACAGCTTTGGGAGCAAATTTTGAATTTCTACCCTTCTTCACTAGAATGTAGCACTTGCTCCCAAATACACGAAAGTACGATACATTGGGTTTTGTTACCGGTTAGAAGCTCATATGACGTCTTCTTGAGGAGGCGGTGAAGGTAGACCCTGTTGATGGCGTGGCAAGCCGTGTTCACGGCTTTCCGACCAAAAACGCTCGGGGGTCTTGAACTCTCCAAGCATAGTCCTCGCCATGTCGATTAGCGTCCTGTTCTTCCTCTCTACCACACCATTTTGCTGTGGTGTGTAGGGAGCGGAGAACTCATGCTTGATTCCTTCCTCCTCAAGGAACTCCTCCACTTGAAGGTTCTTGAACTCGGACCCGTTGTCGCTCCTTATCTTCTTCACCTTGAGCTCAAACTCATTTTGAGCTCTCCTGAGGAAGCGTTTGAGGGTCCCTTGGGTTTCAGACTTATCCTGCAAAAAGAACACCCAAGTGAAGCGGGAAAAGTCATCAACAATAACTAAACCATACTTACTCCCTCCTATGCTCAGATAGGCGACGGGTCCCGAAGAGGTCCATATGCAGCAGCTCCAGAGGTCTTGAAGTTGTCATCACATTTTTGGTGTGATGAGGGCCTCCCACCTGTTTCCCTGCTTGACAAGCTGCACAAGGTCTATCTTTTTCGAAATGCACGTTAGTCAAACCTATCACGTGTTCTCCCCTTTAGAAGCTTGTGAAGGTTCTTCATCCCCACATGTGCTAAGCGGCGATGCCACAGCCAGCCCATGCTAGTCTTAGCTATTAAGCATGCATCTAGACCGGCCTCTTCTTTTGCAAAATCAACTAAATAAGTTTGCCGTCCTAATACACCCTTAAAAGCTAGTGAACCATCACTTCTTCTAAAGACAGACACATCTACATTTGTAAATAGACAGTTATACCCCATGTTGCATAATTGACTAACAGATAGCAAATTATATCCCAAGGACTCAACTAAAAACACATTAGAAATTGATGTGCTCATTTGATATTGCAATTTTACCTAATCCTTTTACCTTGCCTTGATTCCCATCACCGAATATAATTGAATCTTGGGAATCCTTATTCTTGACGTAGGAGGTGAACATCTTCCTCTCCCCCGTCATATGATTTGTGCATCCGCTATCAATAATCCAGCTTGAACCCCGGATGCATAAACCTGCAAGGCAAATTTAGGCTTGGGACTTAGGTACCCAACTCTTGTTGGGTCCTACAAGGTTAGTGCAAATATCCTTAGGGACCCAAATGCAAGTTTTATCACCCTTGCATTTTAGCCCCTAACTTTCTAGCAATTACCTTTCTATCCTTTCTATAAATTGCAAGGAAGCATTCAAAGCATGATATATTGTAGAAGGCTCATTAACTTTCCTAGGAATATTAACAACATTTCTCCTAGGCATATTATGAACAACATTCCTCCTACCAACTTTTCTATCATGCACAACATGAGAACTAGAAGCAGTCATAGCATAAGAATCATAAACATGTGAATCAAAAGCATCATAATCTTCTAAAAAGCATTTCTAGAATTTTTTCTTATCATGATACAAAAAGGCATGGTTCTTTTTAACACTAGTAGCCATAGGGGTCTTCCCTTTCTCCTTGGCGGAGATGGGAGCCTTATGGCTTGTCAAGTTCTTTGACTTCCCTCTTGAAGCCAAGCCCATCCTTAATTGAGGGGTGTCTACCAATTGTGTAGGCATCCCTTGCAAATTTTAGTTTATCCAAATCACTCTTGCTAGTCTTGAGTTGGGCATTAAGACTAGCTACTTCATCATTTAATTTAGAAATGCACTCTAGGTGTTCACTACAAGCATCAACATTAAAGTCTTTACACCTAGTGCAAATCACAACATGTTCTACACAAGATGTTAATTTACTAGATTTTTCTAGCTTAGCATTTTAAATCATCATTTTTGCCTCTTTAAACTAGCAATTGAATCATGACATGTAGACCAACTCACAAGAAAGCATTTCATTTCTCTTAATTTCTAATGCGAGTGGATTTTTGTGCTTCTACAAATTTGTCATGTTCTTCATACAACAAATCCTCTTGCTTTTCTAAAAGCCTATTCTTATCATTCAAGGCATCAATTAATTCATTTATTTTGTCTACCTTGGTTCTATCTAGGCCCTTAAATAAGTATGAATAGTCTATGTCATCATCATCACTAGACTCATCCTCACTAGAAGAAGCATAAGTAGAGTTTCGAGTACTTACCTTCTTCTCCCTTGCCATAAGGCATGTGTGATGCTCGTTGGGGAAGAGGGATGACTTGTTGAAGGCGCGGTGGCGGCGAGTCCTTCATTGTCGGAGTCGGAGGAGCAATCCGAATCCCACTCCTTTCCGATGTGTGCCTCGCCCTTGGCTTTCTTGTAATTCTTCTTCTTTTCCCTCTTGTTCCCCTGTTCCTGGTCACTATCGTTATCGGGGCAGTTAGCGATAAAATGACCAATCTTACCGCACTTGAAGCATGAGCGCTTCCCTTTTTGTCTTGGTCTTGCTTGGCTGCCCCTTGTGACCTTTTAGCACCGTCTTGAAGCGTTTGATGATGAGAGCCATCTCTTCATCATTAAGTCCGGCTTGCCTCAATTTGTGCCACCTTGCTAGGTAGCGACTCCTTGCTTCTTGTTGCTTTGAGAGCAAGAGGTTGCGGCTCGTTGATTGGTCATTCAAGGCGTCGTCCACGTATCTTGCCTCCTTGATCATCATCCGCCCGCTTACGAATTTTCCGAGTACCTCCTCGGGCGTCATCTTCGTTGTACCTGGGATTCTCACGAATATTGTTCACGAGATGAGGATCAAGAACGGTAAATGACCTTCGTAATAGTCGGACGACGTCATGGTCCGTCCATCGCGAGCTTCCATAACTCCTTATTTTGTTGATAAGGGTCTTGAGCCGGTTGTATGTTTGGGTTGGCTCCTCGCCCCTTATCATTGCAAACCTTCCAAGCTCGCCCTCCACCAACTCCATTTTAGTGAGCATGGTGATTGTCGTTCCCCTCGTGAGAAATCTTGAGGGTGTCCCATATCTGCTTGGCATTGTCCAAGCCGCTCACCTTATTGTACTCGTCCCTGCACAAGGAGGCTAGCAACACAGTAGTAGCTTGTGCATTTTATGAATTTGTTCGTTAATAAACATAGGGCTATCCGAGCTATCAAATTTCATTCCATTCTCTACAATCTCCCATATGCTTGGATGGAGAGAGAATAAATGGCTACGCATTTTGTGACTCCAAAATCCGTAGTCCCTCCCCATCAAAGTGTGGAGGTTTGCAAGAGGACTGGAAAGCAAATGCGAATTCGAACTATGTGGAATACGAGAATAATCAAATGAAAAGTTCGAATTGACCGTCTTCCTGTAGTCGTTGTCGTCGTCCTTGTGGAAGAAGTAGACTTCATCGCTGTCATAGTAGACGATCTCCTTGATACGTCTTGTCTTCTTCTTCTTCCCATCTTTACGTCTGTGGCTCGAGCCGGAGTCGGTTGGATTTGTCATCTTTTGGCTCGTTGACGAAGGACTCCTTTTCCGTTGTCGTTGATCACGATTCCCTTCCCCTTAGGATCCATCTCTTCGGGCGGTTAGTCCCTTTCTTGAAGAGAACGACTTTGATACCAATTGAGAGCAACCTAGAGGGGGGGTGAATAGGTGATCCTGTGAAAACTTAAACTTATAGCCACAAAAACTTGTTTAAGTGTTAGCACAATTATTGCCAAGTGGCTAGAAAGGAGTCTCAACAAAACACAATACCACAAGAGATCAATCACAGAGATGACACAGTGGTTTATCCCGTGGTTCGGCCAAGACCAACGCTTGCCTACTCCACGTTGTGGCGTCCCAACGGACGAGGGTTGCAATCAACCCCTCTCAAGCGGTCCAAAGACCCACTTGAATACCACGGTGTTTTGCTTGCTTTTTCTCAATCCCGTTTGCGAGGAATCTCCACAACTTGGAGCCTCTCGCCCTTACAATTGAAGTTCACTAAGAACACAGAGCAAAGGGGAATGAGCAACGCACACAAGACTTCAAGAGATCAGAGCAAAACACGCACACAAATCGCAACAAGAGCTCGCAACACAACTCAAGAGTTTCGCAACTCAACAAGAGCTCTAGATGCTATCACAATAAACGAAATGCGTGAGATCGATGTCTTGTGCTTAGGACTGTTGTAGGATTGCTTCGTATCACCCTCATGCGCCTAGGGGACCCTTTTATAGCCCCAAGGCAGCTAGGAGCCGTTGAGAACAAATCTGGAAGGCCATCTTTGCCTTTTGTCGTTCGGGCGCACCGGACAGTCCGGTGCACACCGGACACTGTCCGGTGCCCGATTTCCTTCCTTAAACAGCGCGGTCGACCGTTGTAGATGCGGGAGCCGTTGGCGCACCGGACATGTCCGGTGCACACCGGACAGTCCGGTGCCCCCTTCCGACCGTTGGCTTGGCCACGTGTCCCGCGCAGATCGCGCTGGCCCGACCGTTGGCCCGGGCCCGACCGTTGGCTCACCGGACAGTCCGGTGCACACCGGACAGTCCGGTGAATTTTTAGCCGTACGCCGTTAGCAAATTCCCGAGAGCGACCTCTTCGGCCGAGGCATCCTGGCGCACCGGACACTGTCCGGTGCACCACCGGACACTGTCCAGTGCACCACCGGACAGTCCGGTGCCCCAGACCGAAACAGCCTCTTGGCTGTACACAGCCAAGTCTTCTCTTCTTCTTTCTGTTTCTACCACTTAGACAAATATATTAGTATACAAAACCAATGTACTAAGACTTAGAAACATACCTTTGCTCTAGATTTGCACTTTGTTCATCCATGAGCATTGATTCACATTTAAGCACTTGTGTTGACACTCAATCACCAAAATACTTAGAAATGGCCCAAGGGCACATTTCCCTTTCAACATGCATGAAGGGAATTTTTTCTTTAGTAATTTCTTACAAATTGGGTATTACACACTATCCGTCAAGGAACACAGGGTTCCAAGAGTAACAAATCTACACAATATTCAAGTTTGCAATGAGCTCAATAGATGAAGAGGGAGGGAGAATAGAGATGAAATCACCAACGAGTTAAACAAACTTCACCTCACACCAAGGGTCCTTTAAACGATTAAAGGGAATGCGATTTGGGGTGTGAGAGGAGTGAATGCTCTTGTTTGAGTGTAGGTCAGCCAAGAATTCGTGGATGGGCAGGAGTGGTGAAGAGAGAGAGGGTAAAGGGGTATATAAAGGAGCCCCCAAAAGTTGGTGGCCGTTGGACTTTTCTGACTAAAAAACTGGTTGAGCCGATCCTAAAATCGGCTGAGCCGGTTTCTGCCAGAAAGTTTTTCGGTTCAGTGACCGACTGAGTTGGTGGGTGGACCGGAGTAAAAACCGGCTGAGCTAGTTTACAAAAAGTTGAACACAACTTTTTGGCCGTCGGAGTAGAAAAATGGAACCGTCCAAAAACTGGCTGAGTTGGTTTTCAAAAACTGGCTGAGCCGGTTTTAAAACTGGCTGAGCTAGTTTTTAGAAAACTGAACACAACCTTAGGGAAGGCTGAGAGGAGAATTTGAGCAACTTTTCCAAGAGCATTTATGATCAAAAATCCAGGTTTTCTCGAGGATTTTGAAGAGAATTAGACTGAGCTCATCACAACAACTTACTCATATTTTATGGATCCCTCTTAATTGAACGGTGAATCCTACGACTCAAGAATTGTAAAATTTAATCGGTCGTCGTTCATAAGCACTTGAATCACGCCATATGATGTATATATTTAATCCTCAGTGCTTTACCCTTTATATTGTATACAAATGGAATCTGTGCTCCTCCTGTCTTTAAGATAATTGTATACATGCTAGGAGCAAACTTGTTAGAAACTCAGTTTGTGAAAGTCGCCTAGAGGGGGTGGATAGGCGAAACCTGAAAATTAAAACTTTATCCCCCAACTAGATCCCTTGATTAGTGATTAGAACAAGATTCACAATTTACAAAGTATAAAAACTAAGTCCTTCACTTGTAAGGAGTATTGCTTTCAAATAATGCAGAATTGATAAATCAATACTACCAATAAGTCTATGAGAATAAATCAAGAAGGCTTAGATAAGAAGAGCAATAACACAAGTTCTTTCTTGCAAAGTGTTGCTTCACTAAATGAGAATTTAACTTAAAGCAACACCAAATAATATTAGCAAAGAATAGTGCAAGAAAAACTTAGGAAGGCAAAGAACAAACAAATCACAAGCAATAAGCACACCAGACACGGGTGATTTGTTTTACTGAGGTTCGGCCCTCGAAGGCCTAGTCCCCGTTGAGGAGTCCACTAAGGATGGGTCTCTTTCAACCCTTTCCCTCTCTCCACCGATCACTCAAGATCGACGAGCTCTTCTTCTTCTTCTCAAGGATCACTTAAGACCCCGCAAGGACCACCACACTCTTTGGTGTCTCTTGCTAGCTTTTACAAGTCTCCACAACTTTGGAGGAAGTTCAATGGGAGTCAAAACTCCACGCGCAAATGAACACAAAGATGTAGCACACACTATCTCTCAATGAATCTCACAAGGCACTAGTGCTAAACTCAAATGAGTAGCTCTCTCTTGCTTGCTTTCTCTTTTGTGGCACTTGTGTTGGTTGTAGTGGTCTAAATCTTGTGTATAGGATGGATCAATGAATATATGTGGTTGGGAGGGCTTGAGTATGTCAACCAGATGACTTGGAATGTTGCTTGGGCTCCCACACCTTGAAGTGGACGGTTGGGGTGGTATTTATAGCCACCAACCAAAATCTAGTCGTTGGTGAAGTCTGCTGGCGATAGGCACACCGGACAGTCCGGTGCGCCACCGGACAGTGTCCGGTGCGCCGCCACGTCATCCTGCCGTTAGGGCTTGGAGCTGGTCGACCGTTGGAGGCTCTATCCTCATGTGGCACCGGACAGTCCGGTGCCCCTCTGACCGCTGCTCTGACTTCTGCCGTGGTACTGTTCATCCGTCAGAGTCGACCGTTGTGCGCAGATAGCCGTTGCTCCACTGGTGCACCGAACAGTCCGGTGCGCCACGGACACTGTCCGGTGCTACACCGGACAGTCCGATGAATTATAGCGGAGCTGCGCCTGGGAAACCCGAAGGTGAAGAGTTCGAGCTGATTCACCCTGGTGCACCGGACACTGTCCGGTGGCACACCGGACTGTCCGGTGCGCCAGACCAGGGCAGCCTTTGGTTTCCTTTTTGCTCCTTTCTTTTGAGACCTAACTTGTTCTTTTGATTGGTTTGTGTTGAACCTTTGGCACCTGTAGAATGTATAATCTTGAACAAACTAGTTAGTCCAATTATTTGTGTTGGGCAATTCAACCACCAAAATCAATTAGGAAAAGGTTTGACCCTATTTCCCTTTCAATCTCCCCCTTTTTGGTGATTGATGCCAACACAAACCAAAGCAAATATATAAGTGCATAATTGAACTAGTTTGCATAATATATGTGCAAAGATTGCTTGGAATTAAACCAATCTATATTTCATAAGATATGCATGGATGCTTTCTTTATATTTAATGTTTTAGACCATGCTTGCACCAATGTTTTGTCTTTGCAAGCTCTTTTGGAAATTCTTTTAAAAGTGTTTTGCAAAATAGTCAAAGGATAAATGAATAAGATTTTGAGAAGCATTTTCAAGATTTTAAATTTTCTCCCCTGTTTCAAATGCTTTTCCTTTGATTAAACAAAACTCCCCCTCAATAAAATCCTCCTCTTAGTGTTCAAGAGGGTTTTAGATATTAGTTTTGAAGAGGGTGTTTCAATTTGAAATTCTATCAAAAATAAGATACCAATTGGAAACACATCATTTGAAAAATCTTTTCTTAACTCAAATTTTTGAAACTTGGTGGTGGTGCGGTCCTTTTGCTTTGGGCTAATACTTTCTCCCCCTTTGGCATTAATCGCCAAAAACGGATACTTGAGTGAAATATAAGCCCTTTTTAGTTTCTCTCCCCCTTTGGCAAACAATATATGAGTGAAGATTATACCAAATTGGAGAGCTGGCGGAATACCGGCAAGGACGGATAATACCGAAGATGTAGAGTGGAAGCGATGTCTTTGCCTAATACTCCATTTCCCTTTCAATCTAAGACTTAATACATGAGATGCTCATGGAAACATATTAGTCTTAGCCTTGGCACAAAAGAGATAGGAATTATGCAAATGTACCAAAGGAAAGAGACATGATTAAAAGGATATGTCAATTAAGCTTAAACAATTCTATATAATATATATTGCTCCCCCTAAATATGTGCATAGAGAGGAATACAAATTTTTGGTCTTAAATGCCAAGTGCACATAATTAGGTTAATGAGATCATATCTATATCATAGAGAATGTGAAGTGCATTGTGTCATAGTATAAGCGTGATGCTCATGACAATTTATGCACTTATGAAAGCATGCTATGAATATCTCAAGTATTTACCCTTAAGGATTTCAAAGAGGCTTAAGGACCATCCACCTTTGAAACAAAGGCAACTTATCCTCGTTACAAGGTTAATCTTTAAGCTCTTTGACAATAATTCACTTCATCTAATTTAAACAAAGATGCATGAATAAATGTCTGATAAGTTAAACTAGATATAAGCAGGGATAATACATGGACATGCTTTCTCTTCCTTTTAAAACAAGATATGCAAGGAATGTAGGAAGATTTAGGTACATGCTTGAATGAGATTGAGCAGTTTTACCCTTTTGTACCTTTACATAGTGATGCTCTCTTCATTGTGCTTTGTCCTTAGTCTTATTGAAAGTTGCTTAAGACCTATACTCAAGACAATGTATGGAAATATTTTGCACAAGAGAGAGTTCTACAACTAGTGATCCTTTTCTAAGTCATTGTTATTAGATATCAAGTAGATCACAAATTGCATAAATATATCATGAATTCTCCTTTTAACTTAGTTGAAAGGGAATTAGGCTTACACCTAGTTCCTAAATAGTTTTGGTGGTTGAATCGCCCAACACAAACAATTGGACTAACTAGTTTGCTCTAGATTATATGTTCTACAGGTGCCAAAGGTTCATATACAACTATACTAAATCGACTGTCCGGAATACCGTAGATTATTCCGGACAGGAGAAGCTTTTTGGAAAAACAGGCCAAGCGCGGACCGTCCGGGCCCTTGCGGCGGACCGTCCGCGACACCGGGATACCCCTCGGACAGAACCAATGCAAAAACACAAGTTTCTACTACAGACTATCCGGAGGAAAAGCAAAGACCGTCCGAGCCCTCGCGCGGACCGTCCGGCCTCAGGCGCGGACCGTCCGGTCGGTAAGAAACCGAAAAACCCGAAGGTGACGGGTTTGGAGAAATGAATTATAGAGGGCCTCGCGGACCGTCCGGGGTGCACGACCGGACCGTCCGCGACTGGCTTTATCTGACATCTGACGACGCATTAAATGCAATATAGCCGTTGATATAGCCGTTACTGCTGACCGTTGCATTTTCAGTCGTTGATCTTCAGGGGCGGACCGTCCGGACCTGGCTCGCGGACCGTCCGCGCTCAGCAGAATGGTGTAACGGCTAGGAAGTGGTTGGTGGCTATAAATACAACCCCAACCACCTCCATTCACTTCATCCAAGCATTCCAACCTTCAACATTCAATACAAGAGCTAGCAATCCATTCCAAGACACATTCAAAGCCTCCATCTCTCCAAGTTTCACAATTGAGAAAAGAGATCATTAGTGATTAGTGACTTGAGAGAGAAAGTGATCCGTGTGTTATTTGTCGCTCTTGTCGCTTGGCCTTTTCAATCGTGCTTTCTTGATTCTTTCATTGCGATCAAACTCACTTGTAATTGAGGCAAGAGACACCAATCTTGTGGTGATCCTTGTAGGAACTTTGTGTTCCAAGTGATTGAGAAGAGAAAGCTCACTCGGTCCGAGGGACCGTTTGAGAGAGGGAAGGGTTGAAAGAGACCCGGCCTTTGTGGCCTCCTCAACGGGGAGTAGGTTTGCGAAAACCGAACCTCGGTAAAACAAATCCACGTGTCACACTTGTTTATTCGCTTGCGATTTGTTTTGCGCCCTCTCTCGCAGACTCGATTTTATTTCTAACGCTAACCCGGCTTGTAGTTGTGTTTATACTTGTAAATTTCAGTTTCGCCCTATTCACCCCCCTCTAGGCGACTATCAATTGGTATCAAAGCCCGGTGCTTCATTAGAGCCTAACCGCTCGAAGTGATGTCGGGAGATCACGCCAAGAAGGAGATGGAGACCGGCGAAAAGCCCACTACAAGCAACGGGAGCACTTCATCGGAAGAGTCCCGCACCAAGAGGAGGGAGAAGAAGAAGAGCTCCTCCAACAAAGGGAAGGAGAAGAAATCTTCCTCTCACCACAAAGAGAAGAAGGAAAAATCTTCTTCCCACAAGCCGCATCGAAGCGGAGACAAGCAAAAGAGGATGAGGAAGGTGGTCTACTACGAGACCGACACTTCATCAACATCGACCTCCGACTCCGATGCTCCCTCCGTAACTTCTAAACGCCAAGAGCGTAAGAAGTTTAGTAAGATCCCCTTACACTATCCTCGCATTTCTAAACATGCACCTTTACTTTCCGTCCCATTAGGCAAACCACCAACTTTTGATGGTGAAGATTATGCTAGGTGGAGTGATTTAATGCGATTTCATCTAACCTCACTCACAAAAGTATATGGGATGTTGTTGAGTTTGGTGCACAGGTACCATCCATAGGGGATAAAGATTATGATGAGGATGAGGTGGCCCAAATCGAGCACTTCAACTCTCAAGCGACAACGATACTCCTCGCCTCTTTAAGTAGAGAGGAGTATAACAAAGTGCAAGGGTTGAAGAGCGCCAAGGAGGTTTGGGATGTGCTCAAAACCGCGCACGAGGGAGATGAGCTCACCAAGATCACCAAGCGGGAAACGATCGAGGGGGAGCTCGGTCGGTTCCGGCTTCGCAAAGGGGAAGAGCCACAACACATGTACAACCGGCTCAAGACCTTGGTGAACCAAGTACGCAACCTCAGGAGCATAAAGTGGGACGACCATGAGGTGGTTAAGGTTATTCTAAGATCACTTATTTTCCTTAACCCTACTCAAGTTCAATTAATTCGTGGTAATCCTAGATATACTAAAATGACCCCCGAGGAAGTTATCGGGCATTTTGTAAGTTTTGAGTGCATGATCGAAGGCTCGAGAAAGATCAACGAGCTTGACGAACCCACCACATCCGAAGCTCAACCCGTCGCATTCAAGGCGACGGAGGAAAAGAAGGAGGAGGCTACACCAAGTCGACAACCAATAGACGCCTCCAAGCTCGACAATGAGGAAATGGCGCTCGTCATCAAGAGTTTCCGCCAAATCCTCAAGCAAAGGAGGGGGAAAGACTACAAGTCCCGCTCCAAGAAGGTTTGCTACAAATGTGGTAAGCCCGGTATTT
>NW_023367133.1:0-50467 GCF_902167145.1 Zea mays
CGTAGGTGTTAGCCTCTAGTATTATTGAAAATGGTCGCTCATGGCAATTTTCAAGGTCGCTCATGGCTATTTTCATAAAAAATGGGGGTTGTGTGGCCATTTATCATCGACTAGAGGCTCATAGACCTCACCCCACATATGTTTCCTTGCCATAGATTACATTCTTGGATTTCTGGTGGAAACCATTTCTTGGTTAAAAACTCGTACGTGTTAGCCTTCGGTATTATTGAAAATGGTCATTCATGGCTATTTTCGGCAAAATGGGGGTTGTGTGGCCATTGATCGTCGACCAGAGGCTCATACACCTCACCCCACATATGTTTCCTTGTCGTAGATCACATTCTTGGATTTCTGGTGGAGACCATTTCTTGGTCAAAAATCCGTAGGTGTTAGCCTTCGGTATTATTGAAAATGGTCGTTCATGGCTATTTTCGACAAAATGGGGGTTGTGTGGCAATTGATCATCGCCCAGAGGCTCATACACCTCACCCCACATATGTTTCCTTGCCATAGATCACATTCTTGGATTTCTGGTGGAGACCATTTCTTGGTCAAAAATCCGTACGTGTTAGCCTTTGGTATTTTTGAAAATGGTCATTCATGGCTATTTTCGACAAAAATGGGGGTTGTGTTGCCATTGATCATCGACTAGAGGCTCATACACCTCACCCCACATATGTTTCCTTGCCATAGATCACATTCTTGGATTTCTGGTGGAGACCATTTCTTGGTCAAAAATCCGTACGTGTTAGCCTTTGGTATTTTTGAAAATGGTCATTCATGGCTATTTTCGACAACAATGGGGGTTGTGTGGCCATTGATCATCAACTAGAGGCTCATACACCTCACCCCACATATGTTTCCTTGCCATAGATCACATTCTTGGATTTCTGGTGGAGACCATTTCTTGGTCAAAAATCCGTAGGTGTTAGCCTTCGGTATTATTGTAAATGGTCATTCATGGCTATTTTCGACAAAAATGGGGGTTGTGTGGCCATTGATCATCGACCAGAGGCTCATACACCTCACCCCACATATGTTTCCTTGCCATAGATCACATTCTTGGATTTCTGGTGGAGACCATTTCTTGGTCAAAAATCCGTAGGTCTTAGCCTCTAGTATTATTGAAAATGGTCTCTCATGGCTATTTTCATAAAAATTGGGGGTTGTGTGGCCATTGATCATCGACCAGAGGCTCGTACACCTCACCCCACATATGTTTCCTTGCCATAGATCACATTCTTGGATTTCTGGTGGAGACCATTTCTTGGTCAAAAATCCGTAGGTGTTAGCCTTCGATATTATTGAAAATGGTCGTTCATGGCTATTTTCGACAAAAATGGGGGTTGTGTGGCCATTGATCATCGACCAGAGGCTCATACACCTCACCCCACATATGTTTCCTTGCCATAGATCACATTCTTGGATTTCTGGTGGAGACCATTTCTTGGTCAAAAATCCGTAGGTCTTAGCCTCTAATATTATTGAAAATGGTCGCTCATGGCTATTTTCATAAAAAAATGGGGGTTGTGTGGCCATTTATCATCGACTAGAGGCTCATAAATCTCACCCCACATATGTTTCCTTGCCATAGATCACATTCTTGGATTTCTGGTGGAGACCATTTCTTGGTCAAAAATCCGTAGGTGTTAGCCTTCGGTATTATTGAAAATGGTCGTTCATGGCTATTTTCGACAAAAATGGGGGTTGTGTGGCCATTGATCATCGACCAGACGCTCATACACCTCACCCCACATATGTTTCCTTGCCATAGATCACATTCTTGGATTTCTGGTGGAGACCATTTCTTGGTCTAAAATCCGTAGGTGTTAGCCTCTAGTATTATTGAAAATGGTCGCTCATGGCTATTTTCAAGGTCGCTCATGGCTATTTTCATAAAAATGGGGGTTGTGTGGCCATTTATCATCAACTAGAGGCTCATAAACCTCACCCCACATATGTTTCCTTGCCATAGATTACATTCTTGGATTTCTGGTGGAAACCATTTCTTGGTTAAAAACTCGTACGTGTTAGCCTTCGGTATTATTGAAAATGGTCATTCATGGCTATTTTCGACAAAATGGGGGTTGTGTGGCCATTGATCGTCGACCAGAGGCTCATACACCTCACCCCACATATGTTTCCTTGTCATAGATCACATTCTTGGATTTCTGGTGGAGACCATTTCTTGGTCAAAAATCCGTAGGTGTTAGCCTTCGATATTATTGAAAATGGTCGTTCATGGCTATTTTCGACAAAAATGGGGGTTGTGTGGCCATTGATCATCGACCATAGGCTCATACACCTCACCCCACATATGTTTCCTTGCCATAGATCACATTCTTGGATTTCTGGTGGAGACCATTTCTTGGTCAAAAATCCGTAGGTGTTAGCCTTCGGTATTATTGTAAATGGTCATTCATGGCTATTTTCGACAAAAATGGGGGTTGTGTGGCCATTGATCATCGACGAGAGGCTCATACACCTCACCCCACATATGTTTCCTTGCCATAGATCACATTCTTGGATTTCTGGTGGAGACCATTTCTTGTATTATTGAAAATGGTCGCTCATGGCTATTTTCATAAAAAATGGGGGTTGTGTGGCCATTGATCATCGACCAAGCCATGAACGACCATTTTCAAAAATACCAAAGGCTAACACGTACGGATTTTTGACCAAGAAATGGTCTCCACCAGAAATCCAAGAATGTGATCTATGGCAAGGAAACATATGTGGGGTGAGGTTTATGAACCTCTAGTCGATGAAAATGGCCACACAACCCCCATTTTTTATGAAAATAGCCATGAGCGACCTTGAAAATAGCCATGAGCGACCATTTTCAATAATACTAGAGGCTAACACCTACGGATTTTAGACCAATAAATGGTCTCCACCAGAAATCCAAGAATGTGATCTATGGCCAGGAAACATATGTGGGGTGAGGTGTATGAGCGTCTGGTCGATGATCAATGGCCACACAATCCCCATTTTTTGTCGAAAATAGCCATGAACGACCATTTTCAATAATACCGAAGGCTAACACCTACAGATTTTTGACCAAGAAATGGTCTCCACCAGAAATCCAAGAATGTGATCTATGGCAAGGAAACATATGTGGGGTGAGGTGTATGAGCCTCTGGTCGATGATCAATGGCCACACAACCCCCATTTTTGTCGAAAATAGCCATGAACGACCATTTTCAATAATATCGAAGGCTAACACCTACGGATTTTTGACCAAGAAATGGTCTCCACCAGAAATCCAAGAATGTGATCTACGACAAGGAAACATATGTGGGGTGAGGTGTATGAGCCTCTGGTCGACGATCAATGGCCACAGAACCCCCATTTTGCCGAAAATAGCCATGAGCGACCATTTTCAATAATATTAGAGGCTAAGACCTACGGATTTTTGACCAAGAAATGGTCTCCACCAGAAATCCAAGAATGTGATCTATGGCGAGGAAACATATGTGGGGTGAGGTGTATGAGCCTCTGGTCGATGATCAATGGCCACACAACCCCCATTTTTGTCGAAAATAGCCATGAACGACCATTTTCAATAATACCGAAGGCTAACACCTACGGATTTTTGACCAAGAAATGGTCTCCACCAGAAATCCAAGAATGTGATCTATGGCAAGGAAACATATGTGGGGTGAGGTGTACGAGCCTCTGGTCGATGATCAATGGCCATAGAACCCCCATTTTGCCTAAAATAGCCATGAACGACCATTTTCAATAATACCGAAGGCTAACACCTACGGATTTTTGACCAAGAAATGGTCTCCACCAGAAATCCAAGAATGTGATCTATGGCAAGGAAACATATGTGGGGTGAGGTGTACGAGCCTCTGGTCGATGATCAATGGCCACAGAACCCCCATTTTGCCGAAAATAGCCATGAACGACCATTTTCAATAATACCGAAGGCTAACACGTACGAGTTTTTGACCAAGAAATGGTCTCCACCAGAAATCCAAGAATGTGATCTATGGCAAGGAAACATATGTGGGGTGAGGTGTATGAGCCTCTAGTCGATGATCAATGGCCACACAACCCCCATTTTTGTCGAAAATAGCCATGAACGACCATTTTCAATAATATCGAAGGCTAACACCTACTGTTTTTTGACCAAGAAATGGTCTCCACCAGAAATCCAAGAATGTGATCTACGACAAGGAAACATATGTGGGGTGAGGTGTATGAGCCTCTGGTCGACGATCAATGGCCACAACACCCCCATTTTGCCGAAAATAGCCATGAATGACCATTTTCAATAATACCGAAGGCTAACACGTACGCGTTTTTAACCAAGAAATGGTTTCCACCAGAAATCCAAGAATGTAATCTATGGCAAGGAAACATATGTGGGGTGAGGTTTATGAGCCTCTAGTCGATGATAAATGGCCACACAACCCCCATTTTTTATGAAAATAGCCATGAGCGACCTTGAAAATAGCCATGAGCGACCATTTTCAATAATACTAGAGGCTAACACCTACGGATTTTAGACCAAGAAATGGTCTCCACCAGAAATCCAAGAATGTGATCTATGGCAAGGAAACAAATGTGGGGTGAGGTGTATGAGCGTCTGGTCGATGATCAATGGCCACACAACCCCCATTTTTGTCGAAAATAGCCATGAACGACCATTTTCAATAATACAGAAGGCTAACACCTACGGATTTTTGACCAAGAAATGGTCTCCACCAGAAATCCAAGAATGTGATCTATGGCAAGGAAACATATGTGGGGTGAGGTGTATGAGCCTCTAGTCGATGATCAATGGCCACACAACCCCCATTTTTGTCGAAAATAGCCATGAATGACCATTTTCAAAAATACCAAAGGCTAACACGTATGGATTTTTGACCAAGAAATGGTCTCCACCAGGAATCCAAGAATGTGATCTATGGCAAGGAAACATATGTGGGGTGAGGTGTATGATCCTCTGGTCGATGATCAATGGCCACACAACCCCCATTTTGCCGAAAATAGCCATGAACGACCATTTTCAATAATACCGAAGGCTAACACGTACGAGTTTTTAACCAAGAAATGGTCTCCACCAGAAATCCAAGAATGTGATCTATGGCAAGAAAACATATGTGGGGTGAGGTTTATGAGCCTCTAGGTGATGATAAATGGCCACACAACCCCCATTTTTTATGAAAATAGCCATGAGCGACCATTTTCAATAATACTAGAGGCTAAGACCTACGGATTTTAGACCAAGAAATGGTCTCCACCAGAAATCCAAGAATGTGATCTATGGCAAGGAAACATATGTGGGGTGAGGTGTATGAGCATCTGGTCGATGATCAATGGCCACACACCCCCATTTTTGTCGAAAATAGCCATGAACGACCATTTTCAATAATACCGAAGGCTAACACCTATGGATTTTTGACCAAGAAATGGTCTCCACCAGAAATCCAAGAATGTGATCTATAGCAAGGAAACATATGTGGGGTGAGGTGTATGAGCCTCTAGTCGATGATCAATGGCCACACAACCCCCATTTTCGTCGAAAATAGCCATGAACGACCATTTTCAATAATACCGAAGGTTAACACCTACAGATTTTTGACCAAGAAATGGTCTCCACCAGAAATCCAAGAATGTGATCTATGGCAAGGAAACATATGTGGGGTGAGGTGTATGAGCCTCTGGTCGATGATTAATGGCCACACAACCCCCATTTTGCCGAAAATAGCCATGAATGACCATTTTCAATAATACCGAAGGCTAACACGTACGAGTTTTTAACAAAGAAATGGTTTCCACCAGAAATCCAAGAATGTAATCTATGGCAAGGAAACATATGTTGGGTGAGGTTTATGAGCCTCTAGTCGATGATAAATGGCCACACAACCCCCATTTTTTATGAAAATAGCCATGAGCGACCTTGAAAATAGCCATGAGCGACCATTTTCAATAATACTAGAGGCTAACACCTACGGATTTTAGACCAAGAAATGGTCTCCACCAGAAATCCAAGGATGTGATCTATGGCAAGGAAACATATGTGGGGTGAGGTGTATGAGCGTCTGGTCGATGATCAATGGCCACACAACCCCCATTTTTGTCGAAAATAGCCATGAACGACCATTTTCAATAATACCGAAGGCTAACACCTACGGATTTTTGACCAAGAAATGTCTGCACCAGAAATCCAAGAATGTGATCTATGGCAAGGAAACATATGTGGGGTGAGGTGTATGAGCCTCTAGTCGATGATCAATGGCCACACAACCCCCATTTTTGTCGAAAATAGCCATGAATGACCATTTTCAAAAATACCGAAGGCTAACACGTACGGATTTTTAACCAAGAAATGGTCTCCACCAGAAATCCAAGAATGTGATCTATGGCAAGGAAACATATGTGGGGTGAGGTGTACGAGCCTCTGGTTGATGATCAATGGCCACACAACCCCCATTTTGCCGAAAATAGCCATGAATGACCATTTTCAATAATACCGAAGGCTAACACGTACGAGTTTTTAACCAAGAAATGGTTTCCACCAGAAATCCAAGAATGTAATCTATGCAAGGAAACATATGTGGGGTGAGGTTTATGAGCCTCTAGTCGATGATAAATGGCCACACAACCCCCATTTTTTATGAAAATAGCCATGAGCGACCTTGAAAATAGCCATGAGCGACCATTTTCAATAATACTAGAGGCTAACACCTACGGATTTTAGAACAAGAAATGGTCTCCACCAGAAATCCAAGAATGTGATCTATGGCAAGGAAACATATGTGGGGTGAGGTGTATGAGCGTCTGGTCGATGATCAATGGCCACACAACCCCCATTTTTGTCGAAAATAGCCATGAACGACCATTTTCAATAATACCGAAGGCTAACACCTACGGATTTTTGACCAAGAAATGGTCTCCACCAGAAATCCAAGAATGTGATCTATGGCAAGGAAACATATGTGGGGTGAGGTGTATGAGCCTCTGGTCGACGATCAATGGCCACACAACCCTAATTTTTGTCGAAAATAGCCATGAACGACCATTTTCAATGACACTAAAGGCTAACACCTACGGATTTTTGACCAAGAAATGGTCTCCACCATAAATCCAAGAATGTGATCTATGGCAAGGAAACATATGTGTAGTGAGGTGTATGAGCCTCTGGTCGAAGATCAATGACCACACAACCCCCATTTTTGTCGAAAATAGCCATGAATGACCATTTTCAAAAATACCAAAGGCTAACACGTACGGATTTTTGACCAAGAAATGGTCTCCACCAGAAATCCAAGAATGTGATCTATGGCAAGGAAACATATGTGGGGTGAGGTGTACGAGCCTCTGGTCGATAATGAATGGTCACACAACCCCCATTTTGCCGAAAATTGCCATGAACGACCATTTTCAATAATACCGAAGGCTAACACGTACGAGTTTTTAACCAAGAAATGGACTCCACCAGAAATCCAAGAATGTGATCTATGGCAAGGAAACATATGTGGGGCGAGGTTTATCAGCCTCTAGTCGATGATAAATGGCCATACAACCCCCATTTTTTATGAAAATAGCCATGAGCGACCTTGAAAATAGCCATGAGCGACCATTTTCAATAATACTAGAGGCTAACACCTATGGATTTTAGACCAAGAAATGGTCTCCACCAGGAATCCAAGAATGTGATCTATGACAAGGAAACATATGTGGGGTGAGGTGTATGAGCGTCTGGTCGATGATCAATGGCCACACAACCCCCATTTTTGTCGAAAATAGCCATGAACGACCATTTTCAATAATACCGAAGGCTAACACCTACGGATTTTTGACCAAGAAATGGTCTCCACCAGAAATCCAAGAATGTGATCTATGGCAAGGAAACATATGTGGGGTGAGGTGTATGAGCCTCTGGTCGATGATCAATGGCCACACAACCCCCATTTTTGTCGAAAATAGCCATGAACGACCATTTTCAATAATACCGATGGCTAACACCTACGGATTTTTGACCAAGAAATGGTCTCCACCAGAAATCCAAGAATGTGATCTATGGCAAGGAAACATATGTGGGGTGAGGTGTATGAGCGTCTGGTCGATGATCAATGGCCACACAACCCCCATTTTTGTCGAAAATAGCCATGAATGACCATTTACAATAATACCGAAGGCTAACACCTACGGATTTTTGACCAAGAAATGGTCTCCACCAGAAATCCAAGAATGTGATCTATGGAAAGGAAACATATGTGGGGTGAGGTGTACGAGCCTTTGGTCGATGATCAATGGCCACAGAACCCCCATTTTGCCGAAAATAGCCATGAACGACCATTTTCAATAATACCGAAGGCTAACACGTACGAGTTTTTGACCAAGAAATGGTCTCCACCAAAAATCCAAGAATGTGATCTATGGCAAGGAAACATATGTGGGGTGAGGTGTACGAGCCTCTGGTTGATGATCAATGGCCACACAACCCCCATTTTGCCGAAAATAGCCATGAATGACAATTTTCAATAATACCGAAGGCTAACACGTACGAGTTTTTAACCAAGAAATGGTTTCCACCAGAAATCCAAGAATGTAATCTATGGCAAGGAAACATATGTGGGGTGAGGTTTATGAGCCTCTAGTCGATGATAAATGGCCACATAACCCCCATTTTTTATGCAAATAGCCATGAGCGACCTTGAAAATAGCCATGAGCGACCATTTTCAATAATACTAGAGGATAACACCTACGGATTTTAGACCAAGAAATGGTCTCCACCAGAAATCCAAGAATGTGATCTATGGCAAGGAAACATATGTGGGGTGAGGTGTATGAGCGTCTGGTCGATGATCAATGGCCACACAACCCCCATTTTTGTCGAAAATAGCCATGAACGACCATTTTCAATAATACCGAAGGCTAACACCTACGGATTTTTGACCAAGAAATGGTCTCCACCAGAAATCCAAGAATGTGATCTATGGCAAGGAAACATATGTGGGGTGAGGTGTATGAGCCTCTGGTCGACGATCAATGGCCACACAACCCTAATTTTTGTCGAAAATAACCATGAACGACCATTTTCAATGACACTGAAGGCTAACACCTACGGATTTTTGACCAAGAAATGTTCTCCACCATAAATCCAAGAATGTGTTCTATGGCAAGGAAACATATGTGTAGTGAGGTGTATGAGCCTCTGGTCGAAGATCAATGGCCACACAACCCCCATTTTTGTCGAAAATAGCCATGAATGACCATTTTCAAAAATACCAAAGGCTAACACGTACAGATTTTTGACCAAGAAATGGTCTCCACCAGAAATCCAAGAATGTGATCTATGGCAAGGAAACATATGTGGGGTGAGGTGTACGAGCCTCTGGTCGATAATGAATGGCCACACAACCCCCATTTTGCCGAAAATAGCCATGAACGACCATTTTCAATAATACCGAAGGCTAACACGTACGAGTTTTTAACCAAGAAATGGTCTCCACCAGAAATCCAAGAATGTGATCTATGGCAAGGAAACATATGTGGGGCGAGGTTTATGAGCCTCTAGTCGATGATAAATGGCCACACAACCCCCATTTTTTATGAAAATAGCCATGAGCGACCTTGAAAATAGCCATGAGCGACCATTTTCAATAATACTAGAGGCTAACACCTATGGATTTTAGACCAAGAAATGGTCTCCACCAGAAACCCAAGAATGTGATCTATGGCAAGGAAACATATGTGGGGTGAGGTGTATGAGCGTCTGGTCGATGATCAATGGCCACACAACCCCCATTTTTGTCGAAAATAGCCATGAACGACCATTTTCAATAATACCGAAGGCTAACACCTACGGATTTTTGACCAAGAAATGGTCTCCACTAGAAATCCAAGAATGTGATCTATGGCAAGGAAACATATGTGGGGTGAGGTGTATGAGCCTCTGGTCGATGATCAATGGCCACACAACTCCCATTTTTGTCGAAAATAGCCATGAACGACCATTTTCAATAATACCGAAGGCTAACACCTACGGATTTTTGACCAAGAAATGGTCTCCACCAGAAATCCAAGAATGTGATCTATGGCAAGGAAACATATGTGGGGTGAGGTGTATGAGCGTCTGGTCGATGATCAATGGCCACACAACCCCCATTTTTGTCGAAAATAGCCATGAACGACCATTTTCAATGACACTAAAGGCTAACACCTACGGATTTTTGACCAAGAAATGGTCTCCACCATAAATCCAAGAATGTGATCTATGGCAAGGAAACATATGTGTAGTGAGGTGTATGAGCCTCTGGTCGAAGATCAATGGCCACACAACCCCCATTTTTGTCGAAAATAGCCATGAATGACCATTTTCAAAAATACCAAAGGCTAACACGTACGGATTTTTGACCAAGAAATGGTCTCCACCAGAAATCCAAGAATGTGATCTATGGCAAGGAAACATATGTGGGGTGAGGTGTACGAGCCTCTGGTCGATAATGAATGGTCACACAACCCCCATTTTGCCGAAAATTGCCATGAACGACCATTTTCAATAATACCGAAGGCTAACACGTACGAGTTTTTAACCAAGAAATGGACTCCACCAGAAATCCAAGAATGTGATCTATGGCAAGGAAACATATGTGGGGCGAGGTGTATGAGCCTCTGGTCGACGATCAATGGCCACACAACCCTAATTTTTGTCGAAAATAGCCATGAACGACCATTTTCAATGACACTGAAGGCTAACACCTACGGATTTTTGACCAAGAAATGGTCTCCACCATAAATCCAAGAATGTGATCTATGGCAAGGAAACATATGTGGGGTGAGGTGTATGAGCCTCTGGTCGATGATCATTGGCCACACAACCCCCATTTTTGTCGAAAATAGCCATGAATGACCATTTACAATAATACCGAAGGCTAACACCTACGGATTTTTGACCAAGAAATGGTCTCCACCAGAAATCCAAGAATGTGATCTATGGCAAGGAAACATATGTGGGGTGAGGTGTATGAGCCTCTGGTCGATGATCAATGGCCACACAACCCCCATTTTTGTCGAAAATAGCCATGAACGACCATTTTCAATAATATCGAAGGCTAACTCCTACGGATTTTTGACCAAGAAATGGTCTCCACCAGAAATCCAAGAATGTGATCTACGACAAGGAAATATATGTGGGGTGAGGTGTATGAGCCTCTGGTCGACGATCAATGGCCACACAACCCCCATTTTGCCGAAAATAGCCATGAATGACCATATTCAATAATACCGAAGGCTAACACGTACGAGTTTTTAACCAAGAAATGGTTTCCACCAGAAATCCAAGAATGTAATCTATGGCAAGGAAACATATGTGGGGTGAGGTTTATGAGCCTCTAGTCGATGATAAATGGCCACACAACCCCCATTTTTTATGAAAATAGCCATGAGCGACCTTGAAAATAGCCATGAGCGACCATTTTCAATAATACTAGAGGCTAACACCTACGGATTTTAGACCAAGAAATGGTCTCCACCAGAAATCCAAGAATGTGATCTATGGCAAGGAAACATATGTGGGGTGAGGTGTATGAGCGTCTGGTCGATGATCAATGGCCACACAACCCCCATTTTTGTCGAAAATAGCCATGAATGACCATTTTCAATAATACCGAAGGCTAACACCTACGGATTTTTGACCAAGAAATGGTCTCCACCAGAAATCCAAGAATGTGATCTATGGCAAGGAAACATATGTGGGGTGAGGTGTATGAGCCTCTGGTCGACGATCAATGGCCACACAACCCTAATTTTTGTCGAAAATAGCCATGAACGACCATTTTCAATGACACTGAAGGCTAACACCTACGGATTTTTGACCAAGAAATGGTCTCCACCATAAATCCAAGAATGTGATCTATGGCAAGGAAACATATGTGTAGTGAGGTGTATGAGCCTCTGGTCGAAGATCAATGGCCACACAACCCCCATTTTTGTCGAAAATAGCCATGAATGACCATTTTCAAAAATACCAAAGGCTAACACGTACGGATTTTTGACCAAGAAATGGTCTCCACCAGAAATCCAAGAATGTGATCTATGACAAGGAAACATATGTGGGGTGAGGTTTATGAGCCTCTGGTCGATGATCAATGGCCACACAACCCCCATTTTGCCGAAAATAGCCATGAACGACCATTTTCAATAATACCGAAGGCTAACACGTATGAGTTTTTAACCAAGAAATGGTCTCCACTAGAAATCCAAGAATGTGATCTATGGCAAGGAAACATATGTGGGGTGAGGTTTATGAGCCTCTAGTCGATGATAAATGGCCACACAACCCCCATTTTTTATGAAAATAGCCATGAGCGACCTTGAAAATAGCCATGATCGACCATTTTCAATAATACTAGAGGCTAACACCTACGGATTTTAGACCAAGAAATGGTCTCCACCAGAAATCCAAGAATGTGATCTATGGCAAGGAAACATATGTGGGGTGAGGTGTATGAGCGTCTGGTCGATGATCAATGGCCACACAACCCCCATTTTTGTCGAAAATAGCCATGAACGACCATTTTCAATAATACCGAAGGCTAACACCTACGGATTTTTGACCAAGAAATGGTCTCCACCAGAAATCCAAGAATGTGATCTATGGCAAGGAAACATATGTGGGGGTGAGGTGTATGAGCCTCTGGTCGACGATCAATGGCCACACAACCCTAATTTTTTGTCGAAAATAGCCATGAACGACCATTTTCAATGACACTGAAGGCTAACACCTACGGATTTTTGACCAAAAAATGGTCTCCACCATAAATCCAAGAATGTGATCTATGGCAAGAAAACATATGTGTAGTGAGGTGTATGAGCCTCTGGTCGAAGATCAATGGCCACACAACCCCCATTTTTGTCGAAAATACCAAAGGCTAACACATTCGGATTTTTGCCCAAGAAATGGTCTCCACCAGAAATCCAAGAATGTGATCTATGGCAAGGAAACATATGTGGGGTGAGGTGTACGAGCCTCTGGTCGATGATCAATGGCCACAGAACCCCCATTTTGCCGAAAATAGCCATGAATGACCATTTTCAATAATACCGAAGGCTAACACGTACGAGTTTTTGACCAAGAAATGGTCTCCACCAAAAATCCAAGAATGTGATCTATGGCAAGGAAACATATGAGGGGTGAGATTTATGAGCCTCTAGTCAATGATAAATGGCCACACAACCCCCATTTTTTATGAAAATAGCCATGAGCGACCATTTTCAATAATATTAGAGGCTAAGACCTACGGATTTTTGACCAAGAAATGGTCTCCACCAGAAATCTAAGAATGTGATCTATGGCAAGGAAACATATGTGGGGTGAGGTGTATGAGCCTCTGGTCGATGATCAATGGCCACACAACCCACATTGTTGTCGAAAATAGCCATGAATGACCATTTACAATAATACCGAAGGCTAACACCTACGAATTTTTGACCAAGAAATGGTCTCCACTAGAAATCCAAGAATGTGATCTATGGCAAGGAAACATATGTGGGGTGAGGTGTATGAGCCTCTGGTCGATGATCAATGGCCACACAACCCCCATTTTTGTCGAAAATGGCCATGAACGACCATTTTCAAAAATATCGAAGGCTAACACCTACGAATTTTTGACCAAGAAATGGTCTCCACCAGAAATCCAAGAATGTGATCTACGACAAGGAAACATATGTGGGGTGAGGTGTATGAGCCTCTGGTCGACGATCAATGGCCACACAACCCCCATTTTGCCGAAAATAGCCATGAATGACCATTTTCAATAATACCGAAGGCTAACACGTACGAGTTTTTAACCAAGAAATGGTTTCCACCAGAAATCCAAGAATGTAATCTATGGCAAGGAAACATATGTGGGGTGAGGTGTACGAGCCTCTGGTCGATGATCAATGGCCACACAACCCCCATTTTGCCGAAAATAGCCATGAACGACCATTTTCAATAATACCGAAGGCTAACACGTACGAGTTTTTGACCAAGAAATGGTCTCCACCAAAAATCCAAGAATGTGATCTATGTGAAAGGGAAATGTGCCCTTGGGCCATTTCTAAGTATTTTGGTGATTGAGTGCAAACACAAGGGCTTAAATGTGAAAATATGCTCATGGATGAACAAAGTGTAAATCACAAGTAAAGGTATGTTTCTAAGCCTTAGTACATTAGTTTTGTGTACTAACATCTTGTCTAAGTGTTAGAAACAGGAGAAAGAAGAAAAGAAAAGAAGTGGAGAGTGGCTGTGTACAGCCAAAGGATGCTTCGGGCTGGGGCACCGGACTGTCCGGTGTGCACCGGACAGTGTCCGGTGCGCCAGACCAGCGCAGCGCAAACCAGCCGCTCTCGGGTTTTTCTCCGGCGACTTCGGCTAAAATTCACCGGACTGTCCGGTGTGCACCGGACTGTCCGGTGAGCCAACGGTCGGCCGGGCCAACGGTCGGCCGCGCGATCGGCGCGCGACACGTGGCCGAGCCAACGGTCGGAAGGATACACCGGACTGTCCGGTGTGCACCGGACCGTCCGGTGCGCCAGATCTGCAACGGTCGGCAACGGTCGGCTTCGCTGTTTATGGAAACAAATCGGGCACCGGACAGTGTCCGGTGTGCACCGGACTGTCCGGTGCGCCCGACGACAGAAGGCAAGGATAGCCTTCCAGATGTGTTCTCAACGGCTCCTAGCTGCCTTGGGGCTATAAAAGGGACTCCTAGGCGCATGGAGGAGCACACCAAGCATTCCTACAACTCTTCTAAGCACCAAGACATCAATCTCACGCATTCGTTTCATTGTGATAGCATATAGAGCTCTTGTGGAGTTGTGAACTCTTTGTGTTGCGTTGCGAGCTCTTGTTGCGACTTGTGTGCGTGTTGTTGCTCTGATTTTCGAGTCTTGTGTGCGTTGCTCATTCCCACCTTACTCCGTATTTCTTTGTGAACTCAATTGTAAGGGCGAGAGACTCCAAGTTGTGGAGATTCCTCGCAAACGGGAAAAGATCAAAGGAAAGAAAAACACCGTGGTATTCAAGTTGATCATTGGATCACTTGAAAGGAGTTGAGTGCAACTCTCGTCCGTTGGGACGCCACAACGTGGAGTAGGCAAGTTGTGTACTTGGCCGAACCACGGGATAACCACCGTGTCAACTCTGTGATTGCTTTCTTGTGGTTATTGTGTTTTGACTCCTCTCTAGCCACTTGGCCATACTTGTGCTAACCCTTAACAAGTTTTTGTGGCTTAAGTTTTGATGTTTTACAGGATCACCTATTCACCCCCCCCCTCTAGGTGCTCTCAATTGGTATCAGAGCCGTTCTCTTCAAGAAAGGGACTAACCGCCCGAAGAGATGGATCCTAAGGGGAAGGGAATTGTGATCAACGACAAGGAGAAGGAGTCCTTCGTCAACGAGCCAAGGGATGACAAGTCCAATGACTCGGGCTCGGGCCACAAGCGAAGAGATGGGAAGAAGAAGAAGACAAGACGCATCAAGGAGATCGTCTACTACGACAGCGATGAGTCCTCTTCTTCCCAAAAGGACGACGACCACGACAAACAAAGGAAACCGGTTAATTCTAACTTTTCTTTTGACTACTCTCGTATTCCGCAAAGTTCAAATTCACATTTGCTTTCCATTCCACTCGGCAAGCCCCCACACTTCGATGGGGAGGACTACGGATTTTGGAGCCACAAAATGCGTAGTCACCTGTTCTCTCTCCATCCTAGCATATGGGAGATTGTAGATAGTGGAATGCACTTTAATAGTTCGGATAGTCCTATATTCATTAATGAGCAAATCCATAAGAATGCACAAGCTACTACTGTTCTTCTAGCCTCATTGTGCAGGGATGAATATAATAAAGTGAGTGGCTTGGATAACGCCAAGCAAATCTGGGATACCCTCAAGATCTCTCATGAGGGAAATGACGCTACCTTGCTCACCAAAATGGAGTTGGTGGAGGGCGAGCTTGGACGGTTCGCGATGATAAGGGGCGAGGAGCCAACTCAGACATACAACCGGCTCAAGACCCTTATCAACAAAATAAGGAGCTACGGAAGCACACGATGGACGGACCACGACGTCGTCCGACTAATGCTCAGGTCCTTTACCGTTCTTGATCCTCATTTGGTGAATAATATTCGTGAGAATCCCAGGTACACCAAAATGTCGCCCGAAGAAGTCCTAGGAAAATTCGTCAGCGGGCGAATGATGATCAAGGAGGCAAGGTATGTGGACGACGCCTTAAATGGACCAATCAACGAGCCGCAACCTTTTGCTCTCAAAGCCACAAGGAGCAAGGAGGCACTACCCAGCAAGGTGGCGCAAATTGAGGCAGCCGGTCTTAATGATGAAGAAATGGCCCTCATCATCAAGAGATTCAAGACGGTGCTAAAGGGTCGCAATGGACAGCCGAGCAAGACTAAGACCAAGGGGAAGCGATCATGCTTCAAATGCGGTAAGCTTGGTCATTTTATTGCTAACTGTCCTGATAATGAAAGTGACCAGGAAAAGGGGAACAAAAGGGAGAAGAAGAAGCACTACAAGAAAGCCAAGGGTGAGGCGCATCTAGGCAAGGAGTGGGATTCGGATTGCTCCTCCTCCGACTCCGACAATGAGGGACTCGCCGCCACCGCCTTCAACAAATCAACCCTCTTCCCCAACGAGCGTCACACATGCCTTATGGCAAGGGAGAAGAAGGTATGCACTCGCAACTCTACCTATGCTTCTTCAAGTGAGGACGAATCTAGTGATGAGGATGAAGTAGATTATTCATGTTTGTTCAAGGGCTTAGATAGATCTAAGATAGACAAAATTAATGAGTTAATTGATGCCTTGAATGAAAAGAATATACTTTTAGAAAAGCAAGAGGATTTGTTGTATGAAGAGCATGATAAATTTGTTGAGGCACAAAAATCCTATGCTTTAGAAGTTAAAAGAAATGAAATGCTTTCTTTTGAACTATCTACTTGTCATGAAACCATTTCTACTTTGAAAGGTGTCAACAATGATTTAAATGCTAAATTAGAAGTAGCAAATAAATCCAATTCTTGTGTAGAACATGTTGAAATTTGTACTAGGTGTAAAGATTTTGACATTAATGCTTGTAGTGAACACCTAGTTTCAATTTCCAAGCTTAATGATGAACTGGCTAGTCTTAATGCTCAACTTAAGACTAGCAAGAATGATTTCGATAAGCTAAAATTTGCAAGGGATGCCTACACAATTGGTTGACACCCCTCAATTAAGGATGGACTTGGCTTCAAGAGAGAAGCTAAGAACTTAACAAGCCATAAGGCTCCCATTCCCGCCAAGGAGAAAGGGAAGGCCCCTATGGCTAGTAATGTGCAAAAGAACCATGCTTTTATGTATATGATAGGAGACAAACTAGAAATTCTTATAGGAGTTATAATGCTTTTGATGATTTTGACTCTCATGCCATGTTTGCTCCTAGTTCCTCTTATGTGTATGATAGAAATGTTACTAGGAGAAATGTTGTTCCTAAGAGAAATACTATTCATCATGTGTCTAGAAAGAATGCTATTCATGCTCCTAGGAAAGTAGTGAATGAACCTTCCACAATTTATTATGCTTTAAATGCTTCCTTTGCTATTTGTAGAAAGGATAAGAAAATTGTTGCTAGGAAGTTAGGGGCAAAATGCAAGGGAGACAAAACTTGCATTTGGGTCCCTAAGGATATTTGCACTAACCTTGTAGGACCCAACATGAGTTGGGTACCTAAGACCCAAGCCTAAATTTGCCTTGCAGGTTTATGCATCCGGGGGTTCAAGCTGGATTATTGATAGCGGATGCACAAACCATATGACGGGGGAGAAGAAGATGTTCACCTCCTACGTCAAGAATAAGGATTCCCAAGATTCAATCATATTCGGTGATGGGAATCAAGGCAAGGTAAAAGGGTTAGGTAAAATTGCAATTTCTAATGAGCACTCTATCTCTAATGTGTTTTTAGTAGAGTCACTAGGATATAATTTACTATCTGTTAGTCAATTGTGCAATATGGGATATAACTGTCTGTTTACAAATATAGATGTGTCTGTCTTTAGAAGAAGTGATGGTTCACTAGCTTTTAAGGGTGTATTAGACGGCAAACTTTATTTAGTTGATTTTGCAAAAGAAGAGGCCGGTCTAGATGCATGCTTAATGGCTAAGACTTGCATGGGCTGGCTGTGGCATCGCCGCTTAGCACATGTGGGGATGAAGAACCTTCACAAGCTTCTAAAGGGAGAACATGTGATAGGTCTAACCAATGTTCATTTCGAAAAAGATAGACCTTGTGCAGCTTGTCAAGCAGGGAAACAGGTGGGAGGAGCGCATCACAGCAAGAATGTGATGACCACTTCAAGACCCCTGGAGCTGCTGCATATGGACTTCTTCGGACCCGTCGCCTATCTAAGCATAGGGGGAAGTAAGTATGGTCTAGTTATTGTTGATGACTTTTCCCGCTTCACTTGGGTGTTCTTTTTGCAGGATAAGTCTGAAACCCAAGGGACCCTCAAGCGCTTCCTCAGGAGGGCTCAAAATGAGTTTGAGCTCAAAGTGAAAAAGATAAGGAGCGACAACGGGTCCGAGTTCAAGAATCTTCAAGTGGAGGAGTTCCTTGAAGAAGAAGGGATCAAGCACGAGTTCTCCGCTCCCTACACACCACAGCAAAATGGTGTGGTAGAGAGGAAGAACAGGACGCTCATCGACATGGCGAGGACGATGCTAGGAGAGTTCAAGACCCCCGAGTGTTTTTGGACGGAAGCCGTGAACACGGCTTGCCACGCCATCAACAGGGTCTACCTTCATCGCCTCCTCAAGAAGACGTCGTATGAGCTACTAACCGGTAACAAACCCAATGTATCGTACTTTCGTGTATTTGGGAGTAAATGCTATATTCTAGTGAAGAAAGGTAGAAATTCTAAGTTTGCTCCCAAAGCTGTAGAAGGGTTTTTGTTAGGTTATGACTCAAATACAAAGGCGTATAGAGTCTTCAACAAATCATCGGGTTTGGTTGAAGTCTCTAGCGACGTTGTATTTGATGAGACTAATGGCTCTCCAAGAGAGCAAGTTGTTGACTGTGATGATGTAGATGAAGAAGATGTTCCGACGGCCGCTATACGGACCATGGCGATTGGAGAAGTACGGCCATAGGAACAAGATGAACGAGATCAACCTTCTTCCTCAACAATGGTGCTACCCCCAACTCAAGACGATGAACAGGTTCATCAACAGGAGGCATGTGATCAAGGGGGAGCACAAGATGATCATGTGATGGAGGAAGAAGTGCAACCGGCACCTCCAACCCAAGTTCGAGCGATGATTCAAAGGGATCATCCCATCGACCAAATTCTGGGTGACATTAGCAAGGGAGTAACTACTCGATCTCGATTAGTTAATTTTTGTGAGCATTACTCCTTTGTCTCTTCTATTGAGCCTTTCAGGGTAGAAGAGGCCTTGCTAGATCCGGACTGGGTGTTGGCCATGCAGGAGGAGCTCAACAACTTCAAGAGAAATGAAGTTTGGACGCTGGTGTCTCGTCCGAAGCAAAATGTTGTGGGAACCAAGTGGGTGTTCCGCAACAAACAGGACGAGCACGGGGTGGTGACGAGAAACAAGGCTCGACTTGTGGCAAAAGGTTATGCCCAAGTCGCAGGTTTGGATTTCGAGGAGACTTTTGCTCCTGTGGCTAGGCTAGAGTCAATTCGAATCTTGCTAGCATATGCCGCTCACCATTCTTTCAGGTTGTACCAAATGGATGTGAAGAGCGCTTTCCTCAACGGGCCAATCAAGGAGGAGGTGTACGTGGAGCAACCCCCTGGCTTCGAGGATGAACGGTACCCCGACCACGTGTGTAAGCTCTCTAAGGCGCTCTATGGACTTAAGCAAGCCCCAAGAGCATGGTATGAATGCCTTAGAGATTTCTTAATTGCTAATGCTTTCAAGGTTGGGAAAGCCGATCCAACTCTTTTTACAAAGACATGTGATGGTGATTTGTTTGTGTGCCAAATTTATGTCGATGACATAATATTTGGTTCTACTAACCAAAAGTCTTGTGAAGAGTTTAGCAGGGTGATGACGCAGAAATTCGAGATGTCGATGATGGGCGAGTTGAACTACTTCCTTGGGTTCCAAGTGAAGCAACTCAAGGACGGCACCTTCATCTCCCAAACGAAGTACACGCAAGATCTGCTAAAGCGATTTGGGATGAAGGACGCCAAGCCCGCAAAGACTCCGATGGGGACCGACGGACACACCGACCTCAACAAAGGAGGTAAGTCCGTTGATCAAAAAGCATACCGGTCAATGATAGGTTCTTTGCTTTACTTATGTGCTAGTAGACCGGACATTATGCTTAGCGTGTGCATGTGTGCTAGATTTCAATCCGATCCTAAGGAGTGTCACTTAGTGGCGGTGAAGCGAATTCTTAGATATTTGGTTGCTACGCCTTGCTTCGGGCTCTGGTATCCAAAGGGGTCTACCTTTGACTTAGTTGGATACTCAGACTCCGACTATGCTGGATGTAAGGTCGATAGGAAGAGCACATCGGGGACGTGCCAATTCTTAGGAAGGTCCCTGGTGTCATGGAACTCTAAGAAACAAACATCCGTTGCCCTATCCACCGCTGAGGCCGAGTATGTTGCCGCAGGACAGTGTTGCGCGCAACTACTTTGGATGAGGCAAACCCTCCGGGACTTTGGCTACAATCTGAGCAAAGTCCCACTCCTATGTGACAATGAGAGTGCTATCCGCATGGCGGAGAATCCTGTTGAGCACAGCCGCACAAAGCACATAGACATCCGGCATCACTTTTTGAGAGACCACCAGCAAAAGGGAGATATCGAAGTGTTTCATGTTAGCACCGAGAACCAGCTAGCCGATATCTTCACTAAGCCTTTAGATGAGAAGACCTTTTGCAGGTTGCGTAGTGAGCTAAATGTCATAGATTCGCGGAACCTGGATTGAATTGTAGCATACATGTACTTATGCTTTTGATCATGTTCCTTTTTGCATTTTGTTGCTTATTATGGTGCTCAAGTTGTACAAACACTCCCTGGACCTCACAAGTCCGTTGCAAAGTGATGCACATGTTTAGGGGGAGATGTGTTACAACTTGACCCTTTGAGACTAATCATGTGCTTGAGTTTGATAATTTAGTCTCGAAGGAGGATTGAAAGGGAAAAGGTGGACTTGGACCATGAAAGACTTCCACTGCACTCCGATGAGAGGGTAACTAATTCCAAGTTCATCTCATGAAATCTTATTGCCATTTGCTCTTAATTGAAGACTTTGGTGAGGCAATGGGGTTAAGAGGCCAAGATTAATCCCGTTTTGGTGCTTGATGCCAAAGGGGGAGAAAATAAAGGCCAAAGTGATAAATGGATCAGCTACCACTTGAGAGATTTTGAAAACAATAGAATAGAGTTTTTGTTTTGTCAAAAGCTTTTATTGTCTCTTATTGTCTCTATTGTCAAAAGTTGGCTCCTTGTGGGGAGAAGTGTTGATTATGGGAAATAGGGGGAGTTTTTGAAATCTTTGATCAATCTCTTTTGGAATGACTCTCTTTATGCTTCAACATGTGTGTTTGACTTAGAGATAGAGATTTGAGTTTGATTTGCAAAAAACAAACCAAGTGGTGGCAAAGGATGATCCATATATGCCAAAATTGAATAAAACTCAAAGTCAGTTTTTATTTGAAGTGATTTTGCACTTGTTCTAGTTGCTTTATGTTGTGTTGGCATAAATCACCAAAAAGGGGGAGATTGAAAGGGAAATGTGCCCTTGGGCCATTTCTAAGTATTTTGGTGATTGAGTGCAAACACAAGGGCTTAAATGTGAAAATATGCTCATGGATGAACAAAGTGTAAATCACAAGTAAAGGTATGTTTCTAAGCCTTAGTACATTAGTTTTGTGTACTAACATCTTGTCTAAGTGTTAGAAACAGGAGAAAGAAGAAAAGAAAAGAAGTGGAGAGTGGCTGTGTACAGCCAAAGGCTGCTTCGGGCTGGGGCACCGGACTGTCCGGTGTGCACCGGACAGTGTCCGGTGCGCCAGACCAGCGCAGCGCAAACCAGCCGCTCTCGGGTTTTTCTCCGGCGACTTCGGCTAAAATTCACCGGACTGTCCGGTGTGCACCGGACTGTCCGGTGAGCCAACGGTCGGCCGGGCCAACGGTCGGCCGCGCGATCGGCGCGCGACACGTGGCCGAGCCAACGGTCGGAAGGATACACCGGACTGTCCGGTGTGCACCGGACCGTCCGGTGCGCCAGATCTGCAACGGTCGGCAACGGTCGGCTTCGCTGTTTATGGAAACAAATCGGGCACCGGACAGTGTCCGGTGTGCACCGGACTGTCCGGTGCGCCCGACGACAGAAGGCAAGGATAGCCTTCCAGATGTGTTCTCAATGGCTCCTAGCTGCCTTGGGGCTATAAAAGGGACTCCTAGGCGCATGGAGGAGCACACCAAGCATTCCTACAACTCTTCTAAGCACCAAGACATCAATCTCACGCATTCGTTTCATTATGATAGCATATAGAGCTCTTGTGGAGTTGTGAACTCTTTGTGTTGCGTTGCGAGCTCTTGTTGCGACTTGTGTGCGTGTTGTTGCTCTGATTTTCGAGTCTTGTGTGCGTTGCTCATTCCCACCTTACTCCGTATTTCTTTGTGAACTCAATTGTAAGGGCGAGAGACTCCAAGTTGTGGAGATTCCTCGCAAACGGGAAAAGATCAAAGGAAATAAAAACACCGTGGTATTCAAGTTGATCATTGGATCACTTGAGAGGAGTTGAGTGCAACTCTCGTCCGTTGGGACGCCACAACGTGGAGTAGGCAAGTTGTGTACTTGGCCGAACCACGGGATAACCACCGTGTCAACTCTGTGATTGCTTTCTTGTGGTTATTGTGTTTTGACTCCTCTCTAGCCACTTGGCCATAGTTGTGCTAACCCTTAACAAGTTTTTGTGGCTTAAGTTTTGAAGTTTTACAGGATCACCTATTCACCCCCCCCCTCTAGGTGCTCTCACTATGGCAAGGAAACATATGTGGGGTGAGATTTATGAGCCTCTAGTCAATGATAAATGGCCACACAACCCCCATTTTTTTTTATGAAAATAGCCATGAGCGACCATTTTCAATAATATTAGAGGCTAAGACCTACGGATTTTTGACCAAGAAATGGTCTCCACCAGAAATCCAAGAATGTGATCTATGGCAAGGAAACATATGTGGGGTGAGGTGTATGAGCCTATGGTCGATGATCAATGGCCACACAACCCCCATTTTTGTCGAAAATAGCCATGAATGACCATTTACAATAATACCGAAGGCTAACACCTACGGATTTTTGACCAAGAAATGGTCTCCACCAGAAATCCAAGAATGTGATCTATGGCAAGGAAACATATGTGGGGTGAGGTGTATGAGCCTCTGGTCGATGATCAATGGCCACACAACCCCCATTTTTGTCGAAAATAGCCATGAACGACCATTTTCAATAATATCGAAGGCTAACACCTACGGATTTTTGACCAAGAAATGGTCTCCACCAGAAATCCAAGAATGTGATCTACGACAAGGAAACATTTGTGGGGTGAGGTGTATGAGCCTCTGGTCGACGATCAATGGCCACACAACCCCCATTTTGCCGAAAATAGCCATGAATGACCATTTTCAATAATACCGAAGGCTAACACGTACGAGTTTTTAACCAAGAAATGGCTTCCACCAGAAATCCAAGAATGTAATCTATGGCAAGGAAACATATGTGGGGTGAGGTTTATGAGCCTCTAGTCGATGATAAATGGCCACACAACCCCCATTTTTTATGAAAATAGCCATGAGCGACCTTGAAAATAGCCATGAGCGACCATTTTCAATAATACTAGAGGCTAACACCTACGGATTTTAGACCAAGAAATGGTCTCCACCAGAAATCCAAGAATGTGATCTACGACAAGGAAACATATGTGGGGTGAGGTGTATGAGCCTCTGGTCGACGATCAATGGCCACACAACCCCCATTTTGCCGAAAATAGCCATGAATGACCATTTTCAATAATACCGAAGGCTAACACGTACGAGTTTTTAACCAAGAAATGGCTTCCACCAGAAATCCAAGAATGTAATCTATGGCAAGGAAACATATGTGGGGTGAGGTTTATGAGCCTCTAGTCGATGATAAATGGCCACACAACCCCCATT
The DNA here is from genome assembly GCF_902167145.1 of Zea mays. Taxonomy (NCBI): domain Eukaryota; kingdom Viridiplantae; phylum Streptophyta; class Magnoliopsida; order Poales; family Poaceae; genus Zea; species Zea mays. Next base: position 24,201 of record NW_023367133.1, read on the forward strand.
TTTTATGAAAATAGCCATGAGCGACCTTGAAAATAGCCATAGGGACCATTTTCAATAATACTAGAGGCTAACACCTACGGATTTTAGACCAAGAAATGGTCTCCACCAGAAATCCAAGAATGTGATCTATGGCAAGGAAACATATGTGGGGTGAGGTGTATGAGCGTCTGGTCGATGATCAATGGACACACAACCCCCATTTTTGTCGAAAATAGCCATGAACGACCATTTTCAATAATACCGAAGGCTAACACCTACGGATTTTTGACCAAGAAATGGTCTCCACCAATAATCCAAGAATGTGATTTATGGCAAAGAAACATATGTGGGGTGAGGTGTATGAGCCTCTGGTCGACGATCAATGGCCACACAACCCTAATTTTTGTCGAAAATAGCCATGAACGACCATTTTCAATGACACTGAAGGCTTACACCTACGGATTTTTGACCAAGAAATGGTCTCCACCATAAATCCAAGAATGTGATCTATGGCAAGGAAACATATGTGTAGTGAGGTGTATGAGCCTCTGGTCGAAGATCAATGGCCACACAACCCCCATTTTTGTCGAAAATAGCCATGAATGACCATTTTCAAAAATACCAAAGGCTAACACGTACGGATTTTTGACCAAGAAATGGTCTCCACCAGAAATCCAAGAATGTGATCTATGGCAAGGAAACATATGTGGGGTGAGGTGTACGAGCCTCTGGTCGATGATCAATGGCCACACAACCCCCATTTTGCCGATAATAGCCATGAACGACCATTTTCAATAATACCGAAGGCTAACACGTACGAGTTTTTAACCAAGAAATGGTCTCCACCAGAAATCCAAGAATGTGATCTATGGCAATGAAACATATGTGGGGTGAGGTTTATGAGCCTCTAGTCGATGATAAATGGCCACACAACCCCCATTTTTTATGAAAATAGCCATGAGCGACCTTGAAAATAGCCATGAGCGACCATTTTCAATAATACTAGAGGCTAACACCTACGGATTTTAGACCAAGAAATGGTCTCCACCAGAAATCCAAGAATGTGATCTATGGCAAGGAAACATATGTGGGGTGAGGTGTATGAGCGTCTGGTCGATGATCAATGGCCACACAACCCCCATTTTTGTCGAAAATAGCCATGAACGACCATTTTCAATAATACCTAAGGCTAACACCTACGGATTTTTGACCAAGAAATGGTCTCCACCAGAAATCCAAGAATGTGATCTATGGCAAGGAAACATATGTGGGGTGAGGTGTATGAGCCTCTGGTCGACGATCAATGGCCACACAACCCTAATTTTTGTCGAAAATAGCCATGAACGACCATTTTCAATGACACTGAAGGCTAGCACCTACGGATTTTTGACCAAGAAATGGTCTCCACCATAAATCCAAGAATGTGATCTATGGCAAGGAAACATATGTGTAGTGAGGTGTATGAGCCTCTGGTCGAAGATCAATGGCCACACAACCCCCATTTTTGTCGAAAATAGCCATGAATGACCATTTTCAAAAATACCAAAGGCTAACACATTCGGATTTTTGCCCAAGAAATGGTCTCCACCAGAAATCCAAGAATGTGATCTATGGCAAGGAAACATATGTGGGGTGAGGTGTACGAGCCTCTGGTCGATGATCAATGGCCACAGAACCCCCATTTGCCGAAAATAGCCATGAACGACCATTTTCAATAATACCGAAGGCTAACACGTACGAGTTTTTGACCAAGAAATGGTCTCCACCAAAAATCCAAGAATGTGATCTATGGCAAGGAAACATATGTGGGGTGAGATTTATGAGCCTCTATTCGATGATAAATGGCCACACAACCCCCATTTTTTTATGAAAATAGCCATGAGCGACCATTTTCAATAATATTAGAGGCTAAGACCTACGGATTTTTGACCAAGAAATGGTCTCCACCAGAAATCCAAGAATGTGATCTATGGCAAGGAAACATATGTGGGGTGAGGTGTATGAGCCTCTGGTCGATGATCAATGGCCACACAACCCCCATTTTTGTCGAAAATAGCCATGAATGACCATTTACAATAATACCGAAGGCTAACACCTAAGGATTTTTGACCAAGAAATGGTCTCCACCAGAAATCCAAGAATGTGATCTATGGCAAGGAAACATATGTGGGGTGAGGTGTATGAGCCTCTGGTCGATGATCAATGGCCACACAACCCCCATTTTTGTCGAAAATAGCCATGAACGACCATTTTCAATAATATCGAAGGCTAACACCTACGGATTTTTGACCAAGAAATGGTCTCCACCAGAAATCCAAGAATGTGATCTACGACAAGGAAACATTTGTGGGGTGAGGTGTATGAGCCTCTGGTCGACGATCAATGGCCACACAACCCCCATTTTGCCGAAAATAGCCATGAATGACCATTTTCAATAATACCGAAGGCTAACACGTACGAGTTTTTAACCAAGAAATGGCTTCCACCAGAAATCCAAGAATGTAATCTATGGCAAGGAAACATATGTGGGGTGAGGTTTATGAGCCTCTAGTCGATGATAAATGGCCACACAACCCCCATTTTTTATGAAAATAGCCATGAGCGACCTTGAAAATAGCCATGAGCGACCATTTTCAATAATACTAGAGGCTAACACCTACGGATTTTAGACCAAGAAATGGTCTCCACCAGAAATCCAAGAATGTGATCTACGACAAGGAAACATATCTGGGGTGAGGTGTATGAGCCTCTGGTAGACGATCAATGGCCACACAACCCCCATTTTGCCGAAAATAGCCATGAATGACCATTTTCAATAATACCGAAGGCTAACACGTACGAGTTTTTAACCAAGAAATGGCTTCCACCAGAAATCCAAGAATGTAATCTATGGCAAGGAAACATATGTGGGGTGAGGTTTATGAGCCTCTAGTCGATGATAAATGGCCACACAACCCCCATTTTTTATGAAAATAGCCATGAGCGACCTTGAAAATAGCCATAGGGACCATTTTCAATAATACTAGAGGCTAACACCTACGGATTTTAGACCAAGAAATGGTCTCCACCAGAAATCCAAGAATGTGATCTATGGCAAGGAAACATATGTGGGGTGAGGTGTATGAGCGTCTGGTCGATGATCAATGGACACACAACCCCCATTTTTGTCGAAAATAGCCATGAACGACCATTTTCAATAATACCGAAGGCTAACACCTACGGATTTTTGACCAAGAAATGGTCTCCACCAATAATCCAAGAATGTGATTTATGGCAAAGAAACATATGTGGGGTGAGGTGTATGAGCCTCTGGTCGACGATCAATGGCCACACAACCCTAATTTTTGTCGAAAATAGCCATGAACGACCATTTTCAATGACACTGAAGGCTTACACCTACGGATTTTTGACCAAGAAATGGTCTCCACCATAAATCCAAGAATGTGATCTATGGCAAGGAAACATATGTGTAGTGAGGTGTATGAGCCTCTGGTCGAAGATCAATGGCCACACAACCCCCATTTTTGTCGAAAATAGCCATGAATGACCATTTTCAAAAATACCAAAGGCTAACACGTACGGATTTTTGACCAAGAAATGGTCTCCACCAGAAATCCAAGAATGTGATCTATGGCAAGGAAACATATGTGGGGTGAGGTGTACGAGCCTCTGGTCGATGATCAATGGCCACACAACCCCCATTTTGCCGAAAATAGCCATGAACGACCATTTTCAATAATACCGAAGGCTAACACGTACGAGTTTTTAACCAAGAAATGGTCTCCACCAGAAATCCAAGAATGTGATCTATGGCAATGAAACATATGTGGGGTGAGGTTTATGAGCCTCTAGTCGATGATAAATGGCCACACAACCCCCATTTTTTATGAAAATAGCCATGAGCGACCTTGAAAATAGCCATGAGCGACCATTTTCAATAATACTAGAGGCTAACACCTACGGATTTTAGACCAAGAAATGGTCTCCACCAGAAATCCAAGAATGTGATCTATGGCAAGGAAACATATGTGGGGTGAGGTGTATGAGCGTCTGGTCGATGATCAATGGCCACACAACCCCCATTTTTGTCGAAAATAGCCATGAACGACCATTTTCAATAATACCTAAGGCTAACACCTACGGATTTTTGACCAAGAAATGGTCTCCACCAGAAATCCAAGAATGTGATCTATGGCAAGGAAACATATGTGGGGTGAGGTGTATGAGCCTCTGGTCGACGATCAATGGCCACACAACCCTAATTTTTGTCGAAAATAGCCATGAACGACCATTTTCAATGACACTAAAGGCTAGCACCTACGGATTTTTGACCAAGAAATGGTCTCCACCATAAATCCAAGAATGGGATCTATGGCAAGGAAACATATGTGTAGTGAGGTGTATGAGCCTCTGGTCGAAGATCAATGGCCACACAACCCCCATTTTTGTCGAAAATAGCCATGAATGACCATTTTCAAAAATACCAAAGGCTAACACATTCGGATTTTTGCCCAAGAAATGGTCTCCACCAGAAATCCAAGAATGTGATCTATGGCAAGGAAACATATGTGGGGTGAGGTGTACGAGCCTCTGGTCGATGATCAATGGCCACAGAACCCCCATTTGCCGAAAATAGCCATGAACGACCATTTTCAATAATACCGAAGGCTAACACGTACGAGTTTTTGACCAAGAAATGGTCTCCACCAAAAATCCAAGAATGTGATCTATGGCAAGGAAACATATGTGGGGTGAGATTTATGAGCCTCTAGTCGATGATAAATGGCCACACAACCCCCATTTTTTATGAAAATAGCCATGAGCGACCATTTTCAATAATACTAGAGGCTAACACCTACGGATTTTAGACCAAGAAATGGTCTCCACCAGAAATCCAAGAATGTGATCTATGGCAAGGAAACATATGTGGGGTGAGGTGTATGAGCCTCTGGTCGATGATCAATGGCCACACAACCCCCATTTTTGTCGAAAATAGCCATGAATGACCATTTACAATAATACCGAAGGCTAACACCTACGGATTTTTGACCAAGAAATGGTCTCCACTAGAAATCCAAGAATGTGATCTATGGCAAGGAAACATATGTGGGGTGAGGTGTATGAGCCTCTGGTCGATGATCAATGGCCACACAACCCCCATTTTAGTCGAAAATAGCCATGAACGACCATTTTCAATAATACCGAAGGCTAACACCTACGGATTTTTGACCAAGAAATGGTCTCCACCAGAAATCCAAGAATGTGATCTACGACAAGGAAACATATGTGGGGTGAGGTGTATGAGCCTCTGGTCGACGATCAATGGCCACACAACCCCCATTTTGCCGAAAATAGCCATGAATGACCATTTTCAATAATATCGAAGGCTAACACCTACGGATTTTTGACCAAGAAATGGTCTCCACCAGAAATCCAAGAATGTGATCTACGACAAGGAAACATATGTGGGGTGAGGTGTATGAGCCTCTGGTCGACGATCAATGGCCACACAACCCCCATTTTGCCGAAAATAGCCATGAATGATCATTTTCAATAATACCGAAGGCTAACACGTACGAGTTTTTAACCAAGAAATGGTTTCCACCAGAAATCCAAGAATGTAATCTATGGCAAGGAAACATATGTGGGGTGAGGTTTATGAGCCTCTAGTCGATGATAAATGGCCACACAACCCCCATTTTTTATGAAAATAGCCATGAGCGACCTTGAAAATAGCCATGAGCGACCATTTTCAATAATACTAGAGGCTAACACCTACGGATTTTAGACCAAGAAATGGTCTCCACCAGAAATCCAAGAATGTGATCTATGGCAAGGAAACATATGTGGGGTGAGGCGTATGAGCGTCTGGTCGATGATCAATGGCCACACAACCCCCATTTTTGTCGAAAATAGCCATGAACGACCATTTTCAATAATACCGAAGGCTAACACCTACGGATTTTTGACCAAGAAATGGTCTCCACCAGAAATCCAAGAATGTGATCTATGGCAAGGAAACATATGTGGGGTGAGGTGTATGAGCCTCTGGTCGATGATCAATGGCCACACAACCTCCATTTTTGTCGAAAATAGCCATGAACGACCATTTTCAATAATATCGAAGGCTAACACCTACGGATTTTTGACCAAGAAATGGTCTCCACCAGAAATCCAAGAATGTGATCTACGACAAGAAAACATATGTGGGGTGAGGTGTATGAGCCTCTGGTCGACGATCAATGGCCACACAACCCCCATTTTGCCGAAAATAGCCATGAATGACCATTTTAAATAATATCGAAGGCTAACACCTACGGATTTTTGACCAAGAAATGGTCTCCACCAGAAATCCAAGAATGTGATCTACGACAAGGAAACATATGTGGGGTGAGGTGTATGAGCCTCTGGTCGACGATCAATGGCCACACAACCCCCATTTTGCCGAAAATAGCCATGAATGACCATTTTCAATAATACCGAAGGCTAACACGTACGAGTTTTTAACCAAGAAATGGTTTCCACTAGAAATCCAAGAATGTAATCTATGGCAATGAAACATATGTGGGGTGAGGTTTATGAGCCTCTAGTCGATGATAAATGGCCACACAACCCCCATTTTTTATGAAAATAGCCATGAGCGACCTTGAAAATAGCCATGAGCGACCATTTTCAATAATACTAGAGGCTAACACCTACGGATTTTAGACCAAGAAATGGTCTCCACCAGAAATCCAAGAATGTGATCTATGGCAAGGAAACATATGTGGGGTGAGGTGTATGAGCGTCTGGTCGATGATCAATGGCCACACAACCCCCATTTTTGTCGAAAATAGCCATGAACGACCATTTTGAATAATACCGAAGGCTAACACCTACGGATTTTTTACCAAGAAATGGTCTCCACCAGAAATCCAAGAATGTGATCTATGGCAAGGAAACATATGTGGGGTGAGGTGTATGAGCCTCTAGTCGATGATCAATGGCCACACAACCCCATTTTTGTCGAAAATAGCCATGAATGACCATTTTCAAAAATACCAGAGGCTAACACGTACGGATTTTTAACCAAGAAATGGTCTCCACCAGAAATCCAAGAATGTGATCTATGGCAAGGAAACATATGCGGGGTGAGGTGTACGAGCCTCTGGTCGATGATCAATGGCCACACAACCCCCATTTTGCCGAAAATAGCCATGAATGACCATTTTCAATAATACCGAAGGCTAACACGTACGAGTTTTTAACCAAGAAATGGTCTCCACTAGAAATCCAAGAATGTGATCTATGGCAAGGAAACATATGTGGGGTGAGGTGTATGAGCGTCTGGTCGATGATCAATGGCCACACAACCCCCATTTTTGTCGAAAATAGCCATGAACGACCATTTTCAGTAATACCGAAGGCTAACACCTACGGATTTTTGACCAAGAAATGGTCTCCACCAGAAATCCAAGAATTTGATCTATGGCAAGGAAACATATGTGGGGTGAGGTGTATGAGCCTCTGGTCGACGATCAATGGCCACACAACCCTAATTTTTGTCGAAAATAGCCATGAACGACCATTTTCAATGACACTGAAGGCTAACACCTACGGATTTTTGACCAAGAAATGGTCTCCACCATAAATCCAAGAATGTGATCTATGGCAAGGAAACATATGTGTAGTGAGGTGTATGAGCCTCTGGTCGATGATCAATGGCCAAACAACCCCCATTTTTGTCGAAAATAGCCATGAATGACCATTTACAATAATACCGAAGGCTAACACCTACGGATTTTTGACCAAGAAATGGTCTCCACCAGAAATCCAAGAATGTGATCTATGGCAAGGAAACATATGTGGGGTGAGGTGTATGAGCCTCTGGTCGACGATCAATGGCCACACAACCCCCATTTTGCCGAAAATAGCCATGAATGACCATTTTCAATAATACCGAAGACTAACACGTACGAGTTTTTAACCAAGAAATGGTCTCCACCAGAAATCCAAGAATGTAATCTATGGCAAGGAAACATATGTGGGGTGAGGTTTATGAGCCTCTAGTCGATGATAAATGGCCACACAACCCCCATTTTTTATGAAAATTGCCATGAGCGACCTTGAGAATAGCCATGAGCGACCATTTTCAATAATACTAGAGGCTAACACCTACGGATTTTAGACCAAGAAATGGTCTCCACCAGAAATCCAAGAATGTGATCTATGGCAAGGAAACATATGTGGGGTGAGGTGTATGAGCATCTGGTCGATGATCAATGGCCACACAACCCCCATTTTTGTCGAAAATAGCCATGAATGACCATTTTCAATAATACCGAAGGCTAACACCTACGGATTTTTGACCAAGAAATGGTCTCCACCAGAAATCCAAGAATGTGATCTATGGCAAGGAAACATATGTGGGGTGAGGTGTATGAGCCTCTAGTCGATGATCAATGGCCACACAACCCCCATTTTTGTCGAAAATAGCCATGAATGACCATTTTCAAAAAAACCAAAGGCTAACACGTACGGATTTTTGACCAAGAAATGGTCTCCACCAGAAATCCAAGAATGTGATCTATGGCAAGGAAACATATGTGGGGTGAGGTGTACGAGCCTCTGGTCGATGATCAATGGCCACACAACCCCCATTTTGCCGAAAATAACCATGAATGACCATTTTCAATAATACCGAAGGCTAACACGTACGAGTTTTTAACCAAGAAATGGTTTCCACCAGAAATCCAAGAATGTAATCTATGGCAAGGAAACATATGTGGGGTGAGGTTTATGAGCCTCTGGTCGATGATGAATGGCCACACAACCCCCATTTTGCCGAAAATAGCCATGAACGACCATTTTCAATAATACCGAAGGCTAACACGTACGAGTTTTTAACCAAGAAATGGTCTCCACCTGAAATCCAAGAATGTGATCTATGGCAAGGAAACATATGTGGGGTGAGGTGTACGAGCCTCTGGTCGATGATCAATGGCCACACAACCACCATTTTGCCGAAAATAGCCATGAACGACCATTTTCAATAATACCGAAGGCTAACACGTACGAGTTTTTAACCAAGAAATGGTCTCCACCAGAAATCCAAGAATGTGATCTATGGCAAGGAAACATATGTGGGGTGAGGTGTATGAGCATCTGGTCGATGATCAATGGCCACACAACCCCCATTTTTGTCGAAAATAGCCATGAATGACCATTTACAATAATACCGAAGGCTAACACCTACGGATTTTTGACCAAGAAATGGTCTCCACCAGAAATCCAAGAATGTGATCTATGGCAAGGAAACATATGTGGGGTGAGGTGTATGAGCCTCTGGTCGATGATCAATGGCCACACCATTGATCATCGACCAGACGCTCATACACCTCACCCCACATATGTTTCCTTGCCATAGATCACATTCTTGGATTTCTGGTGGAGACCATTTCTTGGTCTAAAATCCGTAGGTCTTAGCCTCTAGTATTATTGAAAATGGTCGCTCATGGCTATTTTCATAAAAAATGGGGGTTGTGTGGCCATTGATCATCGACCAGAGGCTCGTACACCTCACCCCACATATGTTTCCTTGCCATAGATCACATTCTTGGATTTCTGGTGGAAACCATTTCTTGGTTAAAAACTCGTACGTGTTAGCCTTCGGTATTATTGAAAATGGTCATTCATGGCTATTTTCGGCAAAATGGGGGTTGTGTGGCCATTGATCATCGATCAGAGGCTCATACACCTCACCCCACATATGTTTCCTTGCCATAGATCACATTCTTGGATTTCTGGTGGAGACCATTTCTTGGTCAAAAATCAGTAGGTCTCAGCCTCTAGTATTATTGAAAATGGTCGCTCATGGCTATTTTCATAAAAAAATGGGAGTTGTGTGGCCATTTATCATCGACTAGAGGCTCATAAATCTCACCCCACATATGTTTCCTTGCCATAGATCACATTCTTGGATTTTTGGTGGAGACCATTTCTTGGTCAAAAACTCGTACATGTTAGCCTTCGGTATTATTGAAAATGGTCGTTCATGGCTATTTTCGACAAAAATGGGGGTTGTGTGGCCATTGATCATTGACCAGAGGCTCATACACCTCACCCCACATATGTTTCCTTGTCATAGATCACATTCTTGGATTTCTGGTGGAGACCATTTCTTGGCCTAAAATCCGTAGGTGTTAGCCTTCGGTATTATTGAAAATGGTCGCTCATGGCTATTTTCGACAAAAATGGGGGTTGTGTGGCCATTGATCATCGACCAGAGGCTCATACACCTCACCCCACATATGTTTCCTTGCCATAGATTACATTCTTGGATTTTTGGTGGAAACCATTTCTTGGTTAAAACCTCGTACGTGTTAGCCTTCGGTATTATTGAAAATGGTCGTTCATGGCTATTTTCGACAAAAATGGGGGTTGTGTGGCCATTGATCATCGACCAGACGCTCATACACCTCACCCCACATATATTTCCTTGCCATAGATCACATTCTTGGATTTCTGGTGGAGACCATTTCTTGGTCTAAAATCCGTAGGTGTTAGCCTCTAGTATTATTGAAAATGGTCGCTCATGGCTATTTTCAAGGTCGCTCATGGCTATTTTCATAAAAAAATGGGGGTTGTGTGGCCATTTATCATCGACTAGAGGCTCATAAACCTCACCCCACATATGTTTCCTTGCCATAGATTACATTCTTGGATTTCTGGTGGAAACCATTTCTTGGTTAAAAACTCGTACGTGTTAGCCTTCGGTATTATTGAAAATGGTCATTCATGGCTATTTTCGGCAAAATGGGGGTTGTGTGGCCATTGATCGTCGACCAGAGGCTCATACACCTCACCCCACATATGTTTCCTTGTCGTAGATCACATTCTTGGATTTCTGGTGGAGGCCATTTCTTGGTCAAAAATCCGTAGGTGTTAGCCTTTGATATTATTGAAAATGGTCATTCATGGTTATTTTCGGCAAAATGGGGGTTGTGTGGCCATTGATCGTCGACCAGAGGCTCATACACCTCACCCCACATATGTTTCCTTGTCGTAGATCACATTCTTGGATTTCTGGTGGAGACCATTTCTTGGTCAAAAATCCGTAGGTGTTAGCCTTCAGTGTCATTGAAAATGGTCGTTCATGGCTATTTTCGACAAAAATTAGGGTTGTGTGGCCATTGATCGTCGACCAGAGGCTCATACACCTCACCCCACATATGTTTCCTTGCCATAGATCACATTCTTGGATTTCTGGTGGAAACCATTTCTTGGTTAAAAACTCGTACGTGTTAGCCTTCGGTATTATTGAAAATGGTCATTCATGGCTATTTTCGGCAAAATGGGGGTTGTGTGGCCATTGATCATCGATCAGAGGCTCATACACCTCACCCCACATATGTTTCCTTGCCATAGATCACATTCTTGGATTTCTGGTGGAGACCATTTCTTGGTCAAAAATCAGTAGGTCTCAGCCTCTAGTATTATTGAAAATGGTCGCTCATGGCTATTTTCATAAAAAAATGGGGGTTGTGTGGCCATTTATCATCGACTAGAGGCTCATAAATCTCACCCCACATATGTTTCCTTGCCATAGATCACATTCTTGGATTTTTGGTGGAGACCATTTCTTGGTCAAAAACTCGTACGTGTTAGCCTTCGGTATTATTGAAAATGGTCGTTCATGGCTATTTTCGACAAAAATGGGGGTTGTGTGGCCATTGATCATCGACCAGAGGCTCATACACCTCACCCCACATATGTTTCCTTGTCATAGATCACATTCTTGGATTTCTGGTGGAGACCTTTCTTGGCCTAAAATCCGTAGGTGTTAGCCTTCGGTATTATTGAAAATGGTCGCTCATGGCTATTTTCGACAAAAATGGGGGTTGTGTGGCCATTGATCATCGACCAGAGGCTCATACACCTCACCCCACATATGTTTCCTTGCCATAGATTACATTCTTGGATTTTTGGTGGAAACCATTTCTTGGTTAAAACCTCGTACGTGTTAGCCTTCGGTATTATTGAAAATGGTCGTTCATGGCTATTTTCGACAAAAATGGGGGTTGTGTGGCCATTGATCATCGACCAGACGGTCATACACCTCACCCCACATATATTTCCTTGCCATAGATCACATTCTTGGATTTCTGGTGGAGACCATTTCTTGGTCTAAAATCCGTAGGTGTTAGCCTCTAGTATTATTGAAAATGGTCGCTCATGGCTATTTTCAAGGTCGCTCATGGCTATTTTCATAAAAAAATGGGGGTTGTGTGGCCATTTATCATCGACTAGAGGCTCATAAACCTCACCCCACATATGTTTCCTTGCCATAGATTACATTCTTGGATTTCTGGTGGAAACCATTTCTTGGTTAAAAACTCGTACGTGTTAGCCTTCGGTATTATTGAAAATGGTCATTCATGGCTATTTTCGGCAAAATGGGGGTTGTGTGGCCATTGATCGTCGACCAGAGGCTCATACACCTCACCCCACATATGTTTCCTTGTCGTAGATCACATTCTTGGATTTCTGGTGGAGGCCATTTCTTGGTCAAAAATCCGTAGGTGTTAGCCTTCGATATTATTGAAAATGGTCATTCATGGTTATTTTCGGCAAAATGGGGGTTGTGTGGCCATTGATCGTCGACCAAAGGCTCATACACCTCACCCCACATATGTTTCCTTGTCGTAGATCACATTCTTGGATTTCTGGTGGAGACCATTTCTTGGTCAAAAATCCGTAGGTGTTAGCCTTCAGTGTCATTGAAAATGGTCGTTCATGGCTATTTTCGACAAAAATTAGGGTTGTGTGGCCATTGATCGTCGACCAGAGGCTCATACACCTCACCCCACATATGTTTCCTTGCCATAGATCACATTCTTGGATTTCTGGTGGAGACCATTTCTTGGTCAAAAATCCGTAGGTGTTAGCGTTCGGTATTATTGAAAATGGTCGTTCATGGCTATTTTCGACAAAAATAGGGGTTGTGCGGCCATTGATCATCGACCAGACGCTCATACACCTCACCCCACATATGTTTCCTTGCCATAGATCACATTCTTGGATTTCTGGTGGAGACCATTTCTTGGTCTAAAATCCGTAGGTGTTAGCCTATTGTATTATTGAAAATGGTCGCTCATGGCTATTTTCAAGGTCGCTCATGGCTATTTTCATAAAAAATGGGGGTTGTGTGTCCATTTATCATCGACTAGAGGCTCATAAACCTCACCCCACATATGTTTCCTTGCCATAGATCACATTCTTGGATTTCTGGTGGAGACCATTTCTTGGTTAAAAACTCGTACGTGTTAGCCTTCGGTATTATTGAAAATGGTCGTTCATGGCTATTTTCGGCAAAATGGGGGTTGTGTGGCCATTGATCATCGACCAGAGGCTCGTACACCTCACCCCACATATGTTTCCTTGCCATAGATCACATTCTTGGATTTCTGGTGGAGACCATTTCTTGGTCAAAAATCCGTAGGTGTTAGCCTTCGGTATTATTGAAAATGGTCATTCATGGCTATTTTCGACAAAAATGGGGGTTGTGTGGCCATTGATCATCAACCAAAGGCTCGTACACCTCACTACACATATGTTTCCTTGCCATAGATCACATTCTTGGATTTTTGGTGGAGACCATTTCTTGGTCAAAAACTCATACGTGTTAGCCTTCGGTATTATTGAAAATGGTCGTTCATGGCTATTTTCGGCAAAATGGGGGTTCTGTGGCCATTGATCATCGACCAGAGGCTCGTACACCTCACCCCACATATGTTTCCTTGCCATAGATCACATTCTTGGATTTCTGGTGGAGACCATTTCTTGGTCAAAAATCCGTAGGTGTTAGCCTTCGGTATTATTGAAAATGGTCATTCATGGCTATTTTCGACAAAAATGGGGGTTGTGTGGCCATTGATCATCGACCAGAGGCTCGTACACCTCACTACACATATGTTTCCTTGCCATAGATCACATTCTTGGATTTTTGGTGGAGACCATTTCTTGGTCAAAAACTCGTACGTGTTAGCCTTCGGTATTATTGAAAATGGTCGTTCATGGCTATTTTCGACAAAAATGGGGGTTGTGTGGCCATTGATCATCGACTAGAGGCTCATACACCTCACCCCACATATGTTTCCTTGCCATAGATCACATTCTTGGATTTCTGGTGGAGACCATTTCTTGGTCAAAAATTCGTAGGTGTTAGCCTTCAGTATTATTGTAAATGGTCATTCATGGCTATTTTCGACAAAAATGGGGGTTGTGTGGCCATTGATCATCGACCAGAGGCTCATACACCTCACCCCACATATGTTTCCTTGCCATAGATCACATTCTTGGATTTCTGGTGGAGACCATTTCTTGGTCAAAAATCCGTACGTGTTAGCCTTTGGTATTTTTGAAAATGGTCATTCATGGCTATCTTCGGCAAAAATGGGGGTTGTGTGGCCATTGATCGTTGACCAGAGGCTCATACACCTCACCCCACATATGTTTCCTTGTCGTAGATCACATTCTTGGATTTCTGGTGGAGACCATTTCTTGGTCAAAAATCCGTAGGTGTTAGCCTTCGATATTATTGAAAATGGTCGTTCATGGCTATTTTCGACAAAAATGGGGGTTGTGTGGCCATTGATAATCGACCAGACGCTCATACACCTCACCCCACATATGTTTCCTTGCCATAGATCACATTCTTGGATTTATGGTGGAGACCATTTCTTGGTCAAAAATTCGTAGGTGTTAGCCTTCAGTGTCATTGAAAATGGTCGTTCATGGCTATTTTCGACAAAAATTAGGGTTGTGTGGCCATTGATCGTCGACCAGAGGCTCATACACCTCACCCCACATATGTTTCCTTGCCATAGATCACATTCTTGGATTTCTGGTGGAGACCATTTCTTGGATTTCTGGTGGAGACCATTTCTTGGTCAAAAATCCGTAGGTGTTAGCCTTCGGTATTATTGAAAATGGTCATTCATGGCTATTTTCGGCAAAATGGGGGTTGTGTGGCCATTTATCATCGACTAGAGGCTCATAAATGTCACCCCACATGTTTCCTTGCCATAGATCACATTCTTGGATTTTTGGTGGAGACCATTTCTTGGTCAAAAACTCGTACGTGTTAGCCTTCGGTATTATTGAAAATGGTCGTTCATGGCTATTTTCGGCAAAATGGGGGTTGTGTGGCCATTGATCGTCGACCAGAGGCTCATACACCTCACCCCACATATGTTTCCTTGTCGTAGATCACATTCTTGGATTTCTGGTGGAGACCATTTCTTGGCCTAAAATCCGTAGGTGTTAGCCTCTAGTATTATTGAAAATGGTCGCTCATGGCTATTTTCAAGGTCGCTCATAGCTATTTTCATAAAAAATGGGGGTTGTGTGGCCATTTATCATCGACTAGAGGCTCATAAACCTCACCCCACATATGTTTCCTTGCCATAGATCACATTCTTGGATTTCTGGTGGAGACCATTTCTTGGTTAAATACTCGTACGTGTTAGCCTTCGGTATTATTGAAAATGGTCGTTCATGGCTATTTTCGGCAAAATGGGGGTTGTGTGGCCATTGATCATCGACCAGAGGCTCGTACACCTCACCCCACATATGTTTCCTTGCCATAGATCACATTCTTGGATTTCTGGTGGAGACCATTTCTTGGTCAAAAATCCGTAGGTGTTAGCCTTCAGTGTCATTGAAAATGGTCGTTCATGGCTATTTTCGACAAAAATGGGGGTTGTGTGGCCATTGATGATCGACCAGAGGCTCGTACACCTCACCCCACATATGTTTCCTTGCCATAGATCACATTCTTGGATTTCTGGTGGAGACCATTTCTTGGTCAAAAATCCGTAGGTGTTAGCCTTCGGTATTATTGTAAATGGTCATTCATGGCTATTTTCGACAAAAATGGGGGTTGTGTGGCCATTGATCTTCGACCAGAGGCTCATACACCTCACTACACATATGTTTCCTTGCCATAGATCACATTCTTGGATTTATGGTGGAGACCATTTCTTGGTCAAAAATCCGTAGGTGTTAGCCTTCAGTGTCATTGAAAATGGTCGTTCATGGCTATTTTCGACAAAAATTAGGGTTGTGTGGCCATTGATCGTCGACCAGAGGCTCATACACCTCACCCCACATATGTTTCCTTGCCATAGATCACATTCTTGGATTTCTGGTGGAGACCATTTCTTGGGCAAAAATCCGTAGGTGTTAGCCTTTGGTATTTTTGAAAATGGTCATTCATGGCAATTTTCGACAAAAATGGGGGTTGTGTGGCCATTGATCTTCGACCAGAGGCTCATAAACCTCACCCCACATATGTTTTCTTGCCATAGATTACATTCTTGGATTTATGGTGGAGACCATTTCTTGGTCAAAAATCCGTAGGTGTTAGCCTTCAGTGTCATTGAAAATGGTCGTTCATGGCTATTTTCGACAAAAATTAGGGTTGTGTGGCCATTGATCGTCGACCAGAGGCTCATACACCTCACCCCACATATGTTTCCTTGCCATAGATTACATTCTTGGATTTCTGGTGGAAACCATTTTTTGGTTAAAAACTCGTACGTGTTAGCCTTCGGTATTATTGAAAATGGTCATTCATGGCTATTTTCGACAAAAATGGGGGTTGTGTGGCCATTGATCGTCGACCAGAGGCTCATACACCTCACCCCACATATGTTTCCTTGCCATAGATCACATTCTTGGATTTCTGGTGGAGACCATTTCTTGGTCAAAAATCCGTAGGTCTTAGCCTCTAGTATTATTGAAAATGGTCGCTCATGGCTATTTTCATAAAAAATGGGGGTTGTGTGGCCATTTATCATCGACTAGAGGTTCATAAACCTCACCCCACATATGTTTCCTTGCCATAGATCACATTCTTGGATTTCTGGTGGAGACCATTTCTTGGTTAAAAACTCGTACGTGTTAGCCTTCGGTATTATTGAAAATGGTCGTTCATGGCTATTTTCGGCAAAATGGGGGTTGTGTGGCCATTGATCATCGACCAGAGGTTCGTACACCTCACCCCACATATGTTTCCTTGCCATAGATCACATTCTTGGATTTCTGGTGGAGACCATTTCTTGGTCAAAAATCCGTAGGTGTTAGCCTTCGGTATTATTGTAAATGGTCATTCATGGCTATTTTCGACAAAAATGGGGGTTGTGTGGCCATTGATCATCGACCAGAGGCTCATACACCTCACCCCACATATGTTTCCTTGTCGTAGATCACATTCTTGGATTTCTGGTGGAGACCATTTCTTGGTCTAAAATCCGTAGGTGTTAGCCTCTAGTATTATTGAAAATGGTCACTCATGGCTATTTTCAAGGTCGCTCATGGCTATTTTCATAAAAAATGGGGGTTGTGTGGCCATTTATCATCGACTAGAGGCTCATAAACCTCTCCCTACATATGTTTCCTTGCCATAGATTACATTCTTGGATTTCTGGTGGAAACCACTTCTTGGTTAAAAACTCGTACGTGTTAGCTTTCGGTATTATTGAAAATGGTCATTCATGGCTATTTTCGGCAAAATGGGGGTTGTGTGGCCATTGATCGTCTACCAGAGGCTCATACAACTCACCCCACATATGTTTCCTTGTCGTAGATCACATTCTTGGATTTCTGGTGGAGACCATTTCTTGGTCAAAAATCCATACGTGTTAGCCTTTGGTATTTTTGAAAATGGTCATTCATGGCTATTTTCGACAAAAATGGGGGTTGTGTGGCCATTGATCATCGACTAGAGGCTCATACACCTCACCCCACATATGTTTCCTTGCCATAGATCACATTCTTGGATTTCTGGTGGAGACCATTTCTTGGTCAAAAATCCGTACGTGTTAGCCTTCGGTATTATTGAAAATGGTCGTTCATGGCTATTTTCGACAAAAATGGGGGTTGTGTGGCCATTGATCATCGACCAGACGCTCATACACCTCACCCCACATATGTTTCCTTGCCATAGATCACATTCTTGGATTTCTGGTGGAGACCATTTCTTGGTTAAAAACTCGTACGTGTTAGCCTTCGGTATTATTGAAAATGGTCATTCATGGCTATTTTCGGCAAAATGGGGGTTGTGTGGCCATTGATCATCGACCAGAGGCTCGTACACCTCACCCCACATATGTTTCCTTGCCATAGATCACATTCTTGGATTTCTGGTGGAGACCATTTCTTGGGCAAAAATCCGAATGTGTTAGCCTTTGGTATTTTTGAAAATGGTCATTCATGGCTATTTTCGACAAAAATGGGGGTTGTGTGGCCATTGATCATCGACTAGAGGCTCATACACCTCACCCCACATATGTTTCCTTGCCATAGATCACATTCTTGGATTTCTGGTGGAGACCATTTCTTGGTCAAAAACTCGTACGTGTTAGCCTTCGGTATTATTGAAAATGGTCGTTCATGGCTATTTTCGGCAAAATGGGGGTTCTGTGGCCATTGATCATCGACCAGAGGCTCGTACACCTCACCCCACATATGTTTCCTTGCCATAGATCACATTCTTGGATTTCTGGTGGAGACCATTTCTTGGTCAAAAATCCGTAGGTTTTAGCCTTCGGTATTATTGAAAATGGTCGTTCATGGCTATTTTCGGCAAAATGGGGGTTCTGTGGCCATTGATCATCGACCAGAGGCTCGTACACCTCACCCCACATATGTTTCCTAGCCATAGATCACATTCTTGGATTTCTGGTGGAGACCATTTCTTGGTCAAAAATCCGTAGGTGTTAGCCTTCGGTATTATTGAAAATGGTCATTCATGGCTATTTTCGGCAAAATGGGGGTTGTGTGGCCATTGATCGTCGACTAGAGGCTCATACACCTCACCCCACATATGTTTCCTTGTCGTAGATCACATTTTTGGATTTCTGGTGGAGACCATTTCTTGGTCAAAAATCCGTAGGTCTTAGCCTCTAGTATTATTGAAAATGGTCGCTCATGGCTATTTTCATAAAAAATGGGGGTTGTGTGGCCATTGATCATCGACCAAGCCATGAACGACCATTTTCAAAAATACCAAAGGCTAACACGTACGGATTTTTGACCAAGAAATGGTCTCCACCAGAAATCCAAGAATGTGATCTATGGCAAGGAAACATATCTGGGGTGAGGTTTATGAGCCTCTAGTCGATGATAAATGGCCACACAACCCCCATTTTTTATGAAAATAGCCATGAGCGACCATTTTCAATAATACTAGAGGCTAACACCTACAAATTTTAGACCAAGAAATGGTCTCCACCAAAAATCCAAGAATGTGATCTATGGCAAGGAAACATATGTGGGGTGAGGTGTATGAGCGTCTGGTCGATGATCAATGGCCACACAACCCCCATTTTTGTCGAAAATAGCCATGAACGACCATTTTCAATAATACCGAAGGCTAACACCTACGGATTTTTGACCAAGAAATGGTCTCCACCAGAAATCCAAGAATGTGATCTATGGCAAGGAAACATATGTGGGGTGAGGTGTATGAGCCTCTGGTCGATGATCAATGGCCACACAACCCCCATTTTTGTCGAAAATAGCCATGAACGACCATTTCAATAATATCGAAGGCTAACACCTACGGATTTTTGACCAAGAAATGGTCTCCACCAGAAATCCAAGAATGTGATCTATGGCAAGGAAACATATGTGGGGTGAGGTGTATGAGCCTCTGGTCGACGATCAATGGCCACACAACCCTAATTTTTGTCGAAAATAGCCATGAACGACCATTTTCAATAATACCGAAGGCTAACACGTACGAGTTTTTAACCAAGAAATGGTTTCCACCAGAAATCCAAGAATGTAATCTATGGCAAGGAAACATATGTGGGGTGAGGTGTATGAGCCTCTGGTCGACGATCAATGGCCACACAACCCTAATTTTTGTCGAAAATAGCCATGAACGACCATTTTCAATGACACTGAAGGCTAACACCTACGGATTTTTGACCAAGAAATGGTCTCCACCATAAATCCAAGAATGTAATCTATGGCAAGGAAACATATGTGGGGTGAGGTTTATGAGCCTCTGGTCGAAGATCAATGGCCACACAACCCCCATTTTTGTCGAAAATAGCCATGAATGACCATTTTCAAAAATACCAAAGGCTAACACCTACGGATTTTTGCCCAAGAAATGGTCTCCACCAGAAATCCAAGAATGTGATCTATGGCAAGGAAACATATGTGGGGTGAGGTGTATGAGCCTCTGGTCGACGATCAATGGCCACACAACCCTAATTTTTGTCGAAAATAGCCATGAACGACCATTTTCAATGACACTGAAGGCTAACACCTACGGATTTTTGACCAAGAAATGGTCTCCACCATAAATTCAAGAATGTGATCTATGGCAAGGAAACATATGTGTAGTGAGGTGTATGAGCCTCTGGTCGAAGATCAATGGCCACACAACCCCCATTTTTGTCGAAAATAGCCATGAATGACCATTTACAATAATACCGAAGGCTAACACCTACGGATTTTTGACCAAGAAATGGTCTCCACCAGAAATCCAAGAATGTGATCTATGGCAAGGAAACATATGTGGGGTGAGGTGTACGAGCCTCTGGTCGATCATCAATGGCCACACAACCCCCATTTTTGTCGAAAATAGCCATGAACGACCATTTTCAATGACACTGAAGGCTAACACCTACGGATTTTTGACCAAGAAATGGTCTCCACCAGAAATCCAAGAATGTGATCTATGGCAAGGAAACATATGTGGGGTGAGGTGTACGAGCCTCTGGTCGATGATCAATGGCCACACAACCCCCATTTTGCCGAAAATAGCCATGAACGACCATTTTCAATAATACCGAAGGCTAACACGTACGAGTATTTAACCAAGAAATGGTCTCCACCAGAAATCCAAGAATGTGATCTTTGGCAAGGAAACATATGTGGGGTGAGGTTTATGAGCCTCTAGTCGATGATAAATGGCCACACAACCCCCATTTTTTATGAAAATAGCCATGAGCGACCTTGAAAATAGCCATGAGCGATCATTTTCAATAATACTAGAGGCTAACACCTACGGATTTTAGGCCAAGAAATGGTCTCCACCAGAAATCCAAGAATGTGATCTACGACAAGGAAACATATGTGGCGTGAGGTGTATGTGCCTCTAGTCGACGATCAATGGCCACACAACCCCCATTTTGCCGAAAATAGCCATGAACGACCATTTTCAATAATACCGAAGGCTAACACGTACGAGTTTTTGACCAAGAAATGGTCTCCACCAAAAATCCAAGAATTTGATCTATGGCAAGGAAACATATGTGGGGTGAGATTTATGAGCCTCTAGTCGATGATAAATGGCCACACAACCCCCATTTTGCCGAAAATAGCCATGAATGACCATTTTCAATAATACCGAAGGCTAACACCTACGGATTTTTGACCAAGAAATGGTCTCCACCAGAAATCCAAGAATGTGATCTATGGCAAGGAAACATATGTGGGGTGAGGTGTATGAGCCTCTGGTCGACGATCAATGGCCACACAACCCTAATTTTTGTCGAAAATAGCCATGAACGACCATTTTCAATGACACTGAAGGCTAACACCTACGAATTTTTGACCAAGAAATGGTCTCCACCATAAATCCAAGAATGTGATCTATGGCAAGGAAACATATGTGGGGTGAGGTGTATGAGCGTCTGGTCGATGATCAATGGCCACAAAACCCCCATTTTTGTCGAAAATAGCCATGAACGACCATTTTCAATAATATCGAAGGCTAACACCTACGGATTTTTGACCAAGAAATGGTCTCCACCAGAAATCCAAGAATGTGATCTACGACAAGGAAACATATGTGGGGTGAGGTGTATGAGCCTCTGGTCGACGATCAATGGCCACACAACCCCCATTTTTGCCAAAAATAGCCATGAATGACCATTTTCAAAAATACCAAAGGCTAACACGTACGGATTTTTGACCAAGAAATGGTCTCCACCAGAAATCCAAGAATGTGATCTATGGCAAGGAAACATATGTGGGGTGAGGTGTATGAGCCTCTGGTCGATGATCAATGGCCACACAACCCCCATTTTTGTCGAAATAGCCATGAATGACCATTTACAATAATACCGAAGGCTAACACCTACGGATTTTTGACCAAGAAATGGTCTCCACCAGAAATCCAAGAATGTGATCTATGGCAAGGAAACATATGTTGGGTGAGGTGTATGAGCCTCTGGTCGATGATCAATGGCCACACAACCCCCATTTTTGTCGAAAATAGCCATGAACGACCATTTTCAATAATACCGAAGGCTAACACGTACGAGTTTTTGACTAAGAAATGGTCTCCACCAAAAATCCAAGAATGTGTTCTATGGCAAGGAAACATATGTGTAGTGAGGTGTACGAGCCTCTGGTCGATGATCAATGGCCACACAACCCCCATTTTTGTCGAAAATAGCCATGAATGACCATTTTCAATAATACCGAAGGCTAACACCTACGGATTTTTGACCAAGAAATGGTCTCCACCAGAAATCCAAGAATGTGATCTATGGCAAGGAAACATATGTGGGGTGAGGTGTACGAGCCTCTGGTCGATGATCAATGGCCACAGAACCCCCATTTTGCCGAAAATAGCCATGAACGACCATTTTCAATAATACCGAAGGCTAACACATACGAGTTTTTGACCAAGAAATGGTCTCCACCAAAAATCCAAGAATGTGATCTATGGCAAGGAAACATATGTGTAGTGAGGTGTACGAGCCTTTGGTTGATGATCAATGGCCACACAACCCCCATTTTTGTCGAAAATAGCCATGAATGACCATTTTCAATAATACCGAAGGCTAACACCTACGGATTTTTGACCAAGAAATGGTCTCCACCAGAAATCCAAGAATGTGATCTATGGCAAGGAAACATATGTGGGGTGAGGTGTACGAGCCTCTTGTCGATGATCAATGGCCACACAACCCCCATTTTGCCGAAAATAGCCATGAACGACCATTTTCAATAATACCGAAGGCTAACACGTACGAGTTTTTAACCAAGAAATGGTCTCCACCATAAATCCAAGAATGTGATCTATGGCAAGGAAACATATGTGGGGTGAGGTTTATGAGCCTCTAGTCGATGATAAATGGACACACAACCCCCATTTTTTATGAAAATAGCCATGAGCGACCTTGAAAATAGCCATGAGCGACCATTTTCAATAATACAAGAGGCTAACACCTACGGATTTTAGACCAAGAAATGGTCTCCACCAAAAATCCAAGAATGTGATCTATGGCAAGGAAACATATGTGGGGTGAGGTGTATGAGCGTCTGGTCGATGAGCAATGGCCACACAACCCCTATTTTTGTCGAAAATAGCCATGAACGACCATTTTCAATAATACCGAAGGCTAACACCTACGGATTTTTGACCAAGAAATGGTCTCCACCAGAAATCCAAGAATGTGATCTATGGCAAGGAAACATATGTGGGGTGAGGTGTATGAGCCTCTGGTCGACGATCAATGGCCACACAACCCTAATTTTTATCGAAAATAGCCATGAACGACCATTTTCAATGACACTGAAGGCTAACACCTACGGATTTTTGACCAAGAAATGGTCTCCACCAGAAATCCAAGAATGTGATCTACGACAAGGAAACATATGTGGGGTGAGGTGTATGAGCCTCTGGTCGACGATCAATGGCCACACAACCCCCATTTTGCCGAAAATAACCATGAATGACCATTTTCAATAATATCGAAGGCTAACACCTACGGATTTTTGACCAAGAAATGGTCTCCACCAGAAATCCAAGAATGTGATCTACGACAAGGAAACATATGTGGGGTGAGGTGTATGAGCCTCTGGTCGACGATCAATGGCCACACAACCCCCATTTTGCCGAAAATAGCCATGAATGACCATTTTCAATAATACCGAAGGCTAACACGTACGAGTTTTTAACCAAGAAATGGTTTCCACCAGAAATCCAAGAATGTAATCTATGGCAAGGAAACATATGTGGGGTGAGGTTTATGAGCCTCTAGTCGATGATAAATGGCCACACAACCCCCATTTTTTTATGAAAATAGCCATGAGCGACCTTGAAAATAGCCATGAGCGACTATTTTCAATAATACTAGAGGCTAACACCTACGGATTATAGACCAAGAAATGGTCTCCACCAGAAATCCAAGAATGTGATCTATGGCAAGGAAACATATGTGGGGTGAGGTGTATGAGCGTCTGGTCGATGATCAATGGCCACACAACCGCCATTTTTGTCGAAAATAGCCATGAACGACCATTTTCAATAATACCGAAGGCTAACACGTACGAGGTTTTAACCAAGAAATGGTTTCCACCAAAAATCCAAGAATGTAATCTATGGCAAGGAAACATATGTGGGGTGAGGTGTATGAGCCTCTGGTCGATGATCAATGGCCACACAACCCCCATTTTTGTCGAAAATAGCCATGAGCGACCATTTTCAATAATACCGAAGGCTAACACCTACGGATTTTAGGCCAAGAAATGGTCTCCACCAGAAATCCAAGAATGTGATCTATGACAAGGAAACATATGTGGGGTGAGGTGTATGAGCCTCTGGTCGATGATCAATGGCCACACAACCCCCATTTTTGTCGAAAATAGCCATGAACGACCATTTTCAATAATACCGAAGGCTAACACGTACGAGTTTTTGACCAAGAAATGGTCTCCACCAAAAATCCAAGAATGTGATCTATGGCAAGGAAACATATGTGGGGTGAGATTTATGAGCCTCTAGTCGATGATAAATGGCCACACAACCCCCATTTTTTTATGAAAATAGCCATGAGCGACCATTTTCAATAATACTAGAGGCTAAGACCTACTGATTTTTGACCAAGAAATGGTCTCCACCAGAAATCCAAGAATGTGATCTATGGCAAGGAAACATATGTGGGGTGAGGTGTATGAGCCTCTGATCGATGATCAATGGCCACACAACCCCCATTTTGCCGAAAATAGCCATGAATGACCATTTTCAATAATACCGAAGGCTAACACGTACGAGTTTTTAACCAAGAAATGGTTTCCACCAGAAATCCAAGAATATGATCTATGGCAAGGAAACATATGTGGGGTGAGGTGTACGAGCCTCTGGTCGATGATCAATGGCCACACAACCCCCATTTTTTATGAAAATAGCCATGAGCGACCATTTTCAATAATACTAGAGGCTAAGACCTACGGATTTTAGACCAAGAAATGGTCTCCACCAGAAATCCAAGAATGTAATCTATGGCAAGGAAACATATGTGGGGTGAGGTGTATGAGCGTCTGGTCGATGATCAATGGTGTGGCCATTGATCATCGACCAGAGGCTCATACACCTCACCCCACATATGTTTCCTTGCCATAGATCACATTCTTGGATTTCTGGTGGAGACCATTTCTTGGTCAAAAATCCGTAGGTGTTAGCCTTCGGTATTATTGTAAATGGTCATTCATGGCTATTTTCGACAAAAATGGGGGTTGTGTGGCCATTGATCATCGACCAGATGCTCATACACCTCACCCCACATATGTTTCCTTGCCATAGATCACATTCTTGGATTTCTGGTGGAGACCATTTCTTGGTTAAAAACTCGTACGTGTTAGCCTTCGGTATTATTGAAAATGGTCGTTCATGGCTATTTTCGGCAAAATGGTGGTTGTGTGGCCATTGATCATCGACCAGAGGCTCGTACACCTCACCCCACATATGTTTCGTTGCCATAGATCACATTCTTGGATTTCAGGTGGAGACCATTTCTTGGTTAAAAACTCGTACGTGTTAGCCTTCGGTATTATTGAAAATGGTCGTTCATGGCTATTTTCGGCAAAATGGGGGTCGTGTGGCCATTCATCATCGATCAGAGGCTCATAAACCTCACCCCACATATGTTTCCTTGCCATAGATTACATTCTTGGATTTCTGGTGGAAACCATTTCTTGGTTAAAAACTCGTACGTGTTAGCCTTCGGTATTATTGAAAATGGTCATTCATGGCTATTTTCGGCAAAATGGGGGTTGTGTGGCCATTGATCATCGACCAGAGGCTCGTACACCTCACCCCACATATGTTTCCTTGCCATAGATCACATTCTTGGATTTCTGGTGGTGACCATTTCTTGGTCAAAAATCCGTAGGTGTTAGCCTTCGGTATTATTGAAAATGGTCATTCATGGCTATTTTCGACAAAAATGGGGGTTGTGTGGCCATTGATCATCGACCAGATGCTCATACACCTC